>NC_052944.1:85480009-85583905 GCF_013358895.1 Oreochromis aureus | reverse complement strand
CTTCCTGAACCAGTCATGCAGGCCATGTGGCGGCGGCAGGTTTCGAACGTCATCATTTTCAGCTCACTCCCATAAAGCGAAGCAAGCCTCGTCTGGCATCGCTGACGCCCCTCCATTGCTGGCTGGCTTGAAGCCTCGATACAGAGCGTCCATCACTACTGCTGTGTATGTGTGACCAGCCCACACCGTGCGTGGCTCTTTGTGGTGGCTCTTAACCCGAGTAGTGGTTTTGCTTGGGTGACCTCCATTACTTTGTTTGGCCTGCCTGGTTATGCGTTAATAACTTGGCGTTGCTGTCTTTTTCTGTTGAAGCCTTATAGTTTTTTCTTTGGTGAAGTGGTCACCATTCTCTTTGTGTTGATCTGTTTGAGTTATCATTAAAGCTTAAGCGGTGTTGTCTCTTTCTATTGTTACCTATTTATATGATTATTAGGTTAATTGATTATAATAAGGAATTTATTTTGTATTGAATACCACTACTGCCTGGCGTTCTTTTCATTTCCTTAGATCCAACTCTTACTGCTCCCCCCACCCTCTTGCCCCAACTTTCATGTGGGAGGCGTAACAAGTGTGGGGGGCTCAAATCCGGGATCGGAATGAAAGGAGTTGAGCTAATTACGGTGTGAACAGGTGTTTGTGTGTTGTGTGAGGTCATTTGACTAGCTGCTGCTCTCCTAGCTAGAACAGAAGTGTCTAACTGACGTTGCTCTTCCTTGGGACACTCGTTTTGTTTTGCCTTTTTATTTCCAAACAAACCGGGTGGGGATTGATTCTCTGTTGGGGTAGGCTTTTGATTACCTTGACGCCCGATGATTTACCTTTAAAGTGGCCTCCGAGGCCTGGTACACTTCAGAAGCTAGGTGAGGCTAGATTCTGAGTAGAACGGGACTGGGGAGAGGGTTGGTAGTATTTAGTTAATGGTTGACTTGACACAACACGTTTGTTTGCCCTGTTTTTGGGGTTTTTTGGTTGTGCCAGTGAAGGTGTTGTTTTGGCCCTTGGGTGGTTAATTTATGTGTTTCAACCCGATTTGAGTTTTCATGGCCACTTTTGATATTTCTGGGTTCTGACAAAACCGTGGCTTGCCCGTGCTGGATGTTTGTAGGAGAGAGGATCTGCAGGAGGTGGCAGCAACATATTACCCGGGATCAGTGTCTCCACTGGTCTCACATAAAAGGAGGCTGAAGGCTGCTCTGGTGTCGGGTTGTTGGAGAAGGGGTGGTTGTAATGCAAGAACCCCCGAGCAAACCAGTCAGCTGGACAAGTGCAGCGCCTCATGTTTCAAGCCAGGTCGTGGGAACCGTCATTGTCTACACCACGTGGGACAGGGGGCTGCCCGAGGCGGGCCAATGGCGCTACCCGTTTGATCCGCTCTCACTAGTCATCAGAGGTTCTAAGCAGGATGCCTAAACTCAAAGTCACGTCTGGCTCGTCTCCAGCTGGAAAGGAGGCGTGAGAGAGTTCCAGCTGAAAAGGGAAATGAAACTTAGGCGTTTGGACCAGGAACTGTCCGTCTGACAACTGTTACTGTCCCCCACCCTCTTAGCCTAGCTTTCATGTGGGGTCGTAACAGTTGTCAGAAGGACAGTTCCTGGTCTCTCCTGCTCCAAATTGACACCAACCATAAAGTTAATTAGGTAACTTAAACATAACTCAAAAGTCATTAGGGCACATTTGGGTCCATTACTATTCTAACTCATTCATGCATATACAAACACTGTATTTACATTATGCCATTACTTTACCAAGTTAGCAGAGATAGAAGGCGAAAGGGAGAGAGAGAGAGAGAGAGAGAGAGATGTGTATGTGTATGTGTATATATACACATGTATACAGTGGTTGCAAAGTATTATTTGTGAACTTTTCACATTTTGTCGCTACGTTACAATACAAACATGAATCAATTATATGGAATTCCAGGTGAAAGACCAATACAAAGTGGTGTACCGTGAGAAGTGGAGCGACAATCATACATGATTCAAACATTTTTACAAATAAATAACTGCAAAGTGGGACATAGTGGTATTCAGCCCCCTGAGTCAATACTTTATGTAGAACCACCTTTGCTGCAAGTACAGCTGCCAGTCTTTTTAGGGTATGTCTCTACCAGCTTTGCACATCTACAGACTGAAATCCTTGCCCACAGTATAAACACTGAAAGGTGGTGGATTGGCCAGATGAAGGGAGATGTGTAAAAATAACTCAGTTGTTTGGTGGTGGCTATTGCAGACTTCTACAGATTGAGTAACATTAGCAAGTGGTGGAGACCAGCAGATGCAACTGCGCTGGCAGGTGGATGGCGGAAGGCAGGAGGAGCAGAGACCCGGTGGTGAACTGGACTTCAGGTAAGAAGTTGTGACCTGCAGTCCATCTGGGTCAGATATAAACCAAGTTGAGGTGTAGTTTATTTTCGTTATGCTGACTTTTTACAGTCAGTTACAATAACTAGTACTGCGTGCTGTAGCTAGCATGACGGAGTTTCTATACAGCTGGGTGGGTGCTATGTTACTGTTGAACTTTATTTTGTTCATACAGTTAATTATTAGGAGTTATGTAACCGTCCGTAAAAAAATTTAATCGTCTTGTATTCAGAGAAAATATTACGCGTCTGGTATTGAGGTGAAAAGACACAGTTTGTCCCGTATTTCAGCTACAATGAAAAAGAACACAAAACTGGAGTTGTTCTGTGTCTTTGCTGCAGCTGCCTATTCTTCTCTCATTCTCTCCTGTTTCTACTTTCAATCATTAAACTGATCAATGATCAGCTGATCGGCATTTCTCTCTCGTTTGTTTATCGCCCACTTTGCATGAAAGAGGAAACCAGCGGATGTGGCGTTAAACAACAGCAGCATCGTTTAAGCAGATCAGCTGTTGTTAGAATTTATTTAATATTAATTTCTAGTATCAGCTGATGTTTGCTGGAGCCACAGCTGTAAAGCTGCTGGTCATGATATCGGGTTTGTTTATCTGGTGAGAGGGAAACATGAAGATGAAACCAGAGATGTCCTTACTGAATCATCAGAGCTGAACAGGTGATGGAGAAACAGGTTTACCTTTTAGGTGACATAAGATGAGTTGAAGGAAGTTATGAACTGTTTCTGAGAGACCAATAACACCAGGATCCTTTTCTACGTAGCTGACAGCTGGTAACTGTGCAGGGGCAAAGATTTTTGCCAGGGGGCAGGTAGGCATTAACAGGTAAAGGGGACACAAAGAAATACTTTTCTTTCTTATTCTCATTTAAAATGTCTTGCTTTTTATCTGAAGCTTAACAGCAAACGTTTTTTATCTGATGTAAAATGTATAAAAATCCATTATTGTACATAGTGATTTTTAAGGGTCCCATCATAATTTCTTCAGAAGTAGCTAAGTACTGTATGTGATGCCAGTATTTTCCACATTTTCTAGATACTGTACCAGTACTGTGTGTAAAATGCCATCAAAAAGTCAATTAAGTTTTATTCTTTCTCACCTGTCTTTCTATGTCCTTTCACTTTTTTAAAGGTTGCCATGTTAGGAAAAATATTTTGCCCTGTTATGCTGTTTATTGATGTGGCCAATTAATTGTTTATGAAAAAAGATATGTAAATCTGTCATCAGTTATCAGTAATGATCATGTCTCATCTCTAGTCTTTGTCTTAATTTCAGGTTTTTCACCATGTGTTGTAGAATAGTTCGAGGAGGTGAACTTCGACCAAGCAGTCTACTTCGGCACTGTTTAGAATACCAGAATAGGGAGGATGGTGTGGAGTTTAAGTTTATTAGACTGATACATATATACCAACAAGACAGTGTATCCACTGTGACAACAGCGTTTGTTTTCATTCAAAGGCTTTATGGTTTTTCCTATAATACTTGGTGGACGGTCTCTAGTCAAAATGTCCAGGCCAATTTTTTGTCCCAGTCCAGCCCCTGATTCTTACTGTAATTTACCTCTCATGAGTGAATTTATGCTGCACTAATTTGAATGTTAGGGGGAAAATCAAGCGCATTTTATGTGCAGTACTCAAGCAACTTACCTTTGTTTGAATGACGACTTGTGGCGCCTCTGACTCCACAGACAAGAGTCACGAAAATTTGTCAGAGCTACGTCAATAGTGGTAGGTCTTCAGGGTTTTCTTCTCCCGCTGCACGTATTTCTCACGGCTCCACAGTTCAATGCCACGCAATTTTCTGCAAGTACCGCCACCGCCTCTGGGCGCAATCGGTCTCTATACAGTCCGTTTCTTTTCAACTGCTTTTAAGCATGTTTCTTGTAAATCGTTCCATCACAGTGTGTTTGTTTTGATTAAGTGAGACCTACCGTAAATAGCTTTTGGCGGCTCTGCCAGAGAAAGTACCTGTTTCTCAAGTATCTTTGTAACTGTGTTATTGTACTTACATTATAATCAATGAGCTCCCTTTGTCACTTAAAATATATGTTTACATAACTATTTTTGCTTTACCGTTTGCAATTTCAGCTGTCTTCTTTGGCCAGATTACTCTTAAAGAGAAATTTTAAGTAAACAGGAATTTTTTTAAGTGCATAAATAAAGGATATAAAAATCACTGCCAAACACTAATTGGGGCTTCTACGTTGTTACAGGAATGTTGTTTGTTGCTCAAGATGACTTGCTATCATTGATGAGGATACATTTGATATATGTTTCACATATTATAGAGCAATAAGTTATTTATAGCAGTTTAAATACAAGCAATCACTTTTGGCACCGGTATTCCCACTGTGAGCCAGGTTAAGATAAGATAAGACAAAATAAGATAAAGATAAGAACAACTTATTTATCCCGAGGGAAATTCTTTTGTCATGTACATGCTCAAAGCAGCAGGAGAGACAAGGGAGCAGATGAATAGATATAAGATATACAATATATACAAAAAAGAATAGTAGTGTACAGTAATATACAGTGGGATAGTGCAAGACATAGTATCCAGATAACTCTAACAAAGTAATATACATAACTATATCCTGGTGAATAAATAACAACTATCAGTGCAGGCGATTCTAGAAAGTGACAAAAGTATTGTGCAATAGAATAAAGGAGTATGGCCGTATGATAGGGGGATGAAACAAATATTCAATAAGTACTCTTGGGTAATATTGCACCGGTCTGGGAGGAACAGAATAACATTGGTAATCGTCTCAGAGAATCACCTACAGAGTGAGGAAGAGTTGTACAGTCTTATTGCCACCGGTACAAAAAGTTTCCTGTGGTCAGTTCTGCATTTCAGGGGCAATGAGTCTTTTGCTGCGTTTGCTCCGATGGTCCATCATGGGGGCGTGCATGGGGTGGGAGGTTGTCCATGATAGAAAAGAAGCTTTTTTAGCATTCTCCTTTCAGCCACCTCCTCCAGGTTCTCAAGTCTGAAACCCAGGACAGAACCAGCCTTTCTAATCAGTTTGTTCAGCCTGTTGGCATCAGCTGTCTTCACCCACTTCCCCAGCACACAGCTGCAAAGAAACGACGCTCTCCAACACCGGTGATAGAACATGGTCAGCATTTTCCTACCAACATTGAAGGACCTGAGCCGCCTCAGTGGGAAAAAGCCGACTCTGCCCTTTTTGAAGATAGCATTGGCGTTCTTGGTCCAGTCCAGTTTACAGTCCAAGTGTACCCCCAGGTACCGGTGGTCCTCAACGATCTCCACATCAGCCCCTCAGGGGTGACAGGGGTAGGAGGAGGAGCCTGCTTCCTAAAGTCCATAACCAGTTCCTTTGTCTTTGTGATGTTAAGTTGTGCAGGTGGTTTAGGTCACACCACTCGACAAAGCTGTCCACCACACTCCTGTACTCCTCCTCCTGTCCATCCCTGATACAGCCCACAATGGCAGGAGTCATCTGAGAATTTCTGGCTTTGTGGAGGGCTTTCTTATAAAGCAGCAAACTATTTCCAGGCTAAATGATGATCCTCTAAATTTGTGACCACGCCATTTTCCTCTCAGCTTACAGAGTTATCTGCTTTAGGCCTCGTGTTTGAGAATTATACCAATGGAGTCAGGTACTTCTGATTTGAGACCTTAGTTTTTTCACAGGAGCTACAGTATCCAGAGGTGGCGTACGTGGTGAGGAGGTAAAATTTTAACAAGATAATCAACTATGGGCGAAATCTGTGCCATCAGAAACTGAATTAGAATAAGTTAAATTTGAATTTGAATTGCTCCAGATTGAATCTGAATTGTAACTTGAATAAATGCTTTTGAAAACTGAATTTGAATTAGTCTAATTTGAAATTGAGAGAGTGCCTTCTTTTCTTGTTGTTGTGTGGTTTGCTGCTGAGCAGTGAGGTAGCTGCAGTGTTCTGGCGCAGAGAGAAATAAACGGCTGTGCTCCCAAAAGAAACCCTGTCTCCTCCGTGTCTGAGCTCGCCACAGTATTTTCAAAGAAACCTATAAGTCATTAAAGTCAGTTCACTCATGAAATGTGTCTGTCATAATAACATTACAGGCTATGCTAGGCTTTGGGCCCACATCAGTCTAAATTGTATGTAACCCTGAATAACGTGTTTGGAAAATAACCCACTGTAGGCGGTACTATTAGTTATCTCAGTCTCAGAGGTACTTCTAATTTTGATTGGCTTGGCAGAAAGCGTGCAGCCTCAAGCAGCCAGGATATTAGTTACAGGAGGCTGTTAAAATTATATATGTCTAATGTTAAAATGTTGGTTCAAATGTTAATTTCATCCTAGTAGCACTGACATGTATTCATAGGGTTGATTTTTGAGACAAAATATCATGAGGTAGTCATGCATTTTGCAAATATTCCACCTTGCAGTGCAGTTTGCACAAATCTTTTAAAATGCACTCACCCTACAAACATTACTGATGAGTGACTCATCAGTAATGTTTGTATAAAGTACCTAAAATGTTGCATAATTTTGCTGAGAGATCTATTACTGTGTGGTAATCTTAGATGAGTAGTTTTATGGACAAAACCCAGCAGGTCATTCAGTGTTTCCTTTGTGCTAATGTATAAGACATGTTGGTGTACTATAACTGAAGTAATGTTGTTAAATCCTTAAAGTCATATTCTTTTATTGTCGTGACTGTATTTAAAGCTATTTTTATTTTGTATGATACTTGATTTATAAGGCAGCACGGTGGCACGATGGTTAGCACTGTTGCCGCACAGCAAGAAGGTCCTGAGTTCAATTCCACCATCAGGCGGGTCTTTCTGTGTGGAGTTTGCATGTTCTCCCGTGTTTGCGTGGGTTCCTTCCTCGGTACTCCGCCTTCCTCCCACCATCCAAAAGACATGCAGCTTGTGGGGATAGGTTAATTGGATAATCGAAATTGTCACTAGGTGTGAATGTGCGAGTGAATGTGAGTGTGAATGGTTGTCTGTCCTGTGTGTTGGCCCCTGCGACAGACTGGCGACCTGTCAGGGTGTACCCGCCTCTCGCCCCTATGACAGCTGGGATAGGCTCCAGCGGCCCCCGCTGACCCTGAAAAGTATAAGCGAAGCGAATGGATGGATGGATGGACCCGATTTTATATGGAATATGGCTGAAGTAAACTAAAGTCTAAAATACCTAGTCAGTCATTGTTTAATAGTAAATTAACATTATATAATTCACATATTAAACTATGAACTGTAATTTTAAGTGGTTTAAAAGCATGTAGAATAGCATATGTAGGCAAGTATATTTCTCATTTTTTTGTTTGTTTTTTTTTAAATCAAGAAACAAGACAAAAAGGAAAAAAAAAAAAAAAAGAAACAGGGCAGGGGTTCTGCGGTTGATTCGGATCCGTCCCCACCAATGCAAAACCAAATCTATACCCTTGGAATGGATTTCTTCTAATGTTGCAACAAGAACATCAGATGTGTGAACCTTTAATAGGTCTACAAGCCAGTGCAGCAGAATGCCTTTCTAAAGAGATGTCATCTATCCAATGACAAGTCACTCCTAAGTAGCTATCTTGTCTGGCAGACCAACAGTCTGTTAACTCACTTGTTTGATTCAAATTCAAATTGAAATTGTCTTTGTCACATACACAGTCATGGCCACACAGTCATCTGCCCTTTGGTTTCACTGCACAAGTGCCAAGGTAGGTCTCCCTTGCATAATTGGTTTCCCTTTGTCGTGAGAAGTTGCTGGGCTGTTCAAATCACAGACAAACAGTATCCCACATTCATGATTTTTTAGTTCACAAACACTTGTAATGACTAACTGCTCCTGACATTTTGGAGATGTTAGTTTGTAAAAAATCATCGTTTTCAGTGATTTGAAATGCTGTTTACATGTGGATGAAACAGCTGCGGTTTCATCCACACCTACACAAAAATACCTGTGTAGGTGCGGAGTAGCGTAAAAGAGTTAGTAGTTACTTTCTTACCTACTTGTTATTTATAGCAGATTACTTGTATTTGCTTAATTGTTTACTAAATGTTTGAGATGTGAAATAAACCGCAATGGAGCAAAATATGGGTGGGTGTTGTTGGAGGATGTGTTTGCACATGTGCACTTGTAAAACAAAGGGGGGCCTAAATATATAAAGAATATATGAAGAAATACAGAACAATAAGAGCAGCTGTATGAGTAATAAATGGTAATGAAAGAAATGCAATGTCAGGGTTGTGCAATCCACATATTTAAGTGTCTTGTGCTGTGCAAATATGCTTAAAAGTGACTTATTTAAGTGACTTGTGATAGAGCAGGGGTGTCAAACTCATTTTAGTTCAGGGCCACATGGAGAAAAGTCTATTCTCAAGTGGGCCGGGCTGAATATGAAATCATTGCATATATAACTTAAAAACAACAACTTCAGATTGTTTTCTTTGTTTTACAACGATAAACAGAAAAATAAAGCTAAAGCCTGTGGACAGTATGTTCAAAATAGTACAGGCACAACAGAGCTATTAATCATAAAATATCTCAGTTATTAGAAAATTCTGAGGACAAAGAACACACAAACACACAGTGCCTCAGTGATTCACAGAACTGTTTCACAGATCACAGAACTATATCAGGGTGTCACTTAGGCATGAGCAGCAATGTAGATAAAATAATGAAATCCTGCTCCCCAAACAAGTACAAGAACCACAGAATAGGTTAAATATATAAATCAAATATAATCAATTAGAAACAGTAGCAAATCAACATAAAAACATATAAACATAAAGCTGAGCCTGAGGACAGCTTGGTTGTCAAGAGGAGGAATATTTTACTGCTATTATTGGCTGCTATTTTTTATAATCATCATTACCATTTCATTATTAAGAGTGATGTTGCATTCAGATGCATTCAGATGTTCAAATATATTGGTATTATATTAGTCTTTATTACAAGTCCAGCGAAACCACTTTTAAATTGTTGAGTTGAATCTATCCTTTTAAATGCTTTTCAATGCTCCTATAATCTTAAATGTTTCTGTGTAGACTGCAGCGACAGGAAGTTACATGTTTTGAAGTTACATGCTTCTGCAGAAGTGAAAGCGAAAGCAGAGATCTCAGTGCAATAATTCTGAGGAGCAGTTTCGATGATGCTATTGTCTTTTATGCATTTATCTTTGATTAAGCTTTTGATTAAGCTTTAAGTAGTTGTATTAGATTGAAACATTTGTTTTATATATTTTATATATCAGTCAGATTATTACACACACATACACACACACATAGTTTCAGTTGTTGCTGGCCTTCTGTCTAGTGGAAAGGTTACAAGGTCTGGCTGCAGGAGCTGAGAGGGTGAAACAAAGGGGCAGCAGAAGCGTATATACATATACACATATTAGATAGACTCCTTTGGTAGGTAAAGTTTAATCATGTTTTGCTATAACTGCAAAGTTGAAGTGGATGCGTGTTAGTCTGTTCCAGGAAGTACACCAGATGTCCCAGAGATAGCGACAAGCGGAGGCGGCGTCCGAGGATGGTGACAGGAAGCACCTGGGGTCGAGCCAAAGACAATGTTCTTTTTTTAAAACTGTGTTCAAAGTTAACTGAGCAGCTTTGTGGTTTAGGTTGACGTATGCTGTATTGGATCTGCCTGACAACAGAAACCCTATAAAGCCTTTGTCTGACTATTGTAAAGACAGTTCGACGCTGAAATCTGCACAGCGTTAGGACTCGCATCGATGTAATTCATTAAAATGCCGTCTAATTGCACCCAGCCGGATCTGTGGTTATTTTTGGATTCCTCCTCAATATTTTTGAACCTTAACAGTGTCCAAAAGCACAACATAGTTATTAATTACAAAACACCTCAAATTATTTGAAAATTCTGAGGACAAAGAACACACAAGCACACAGTGCCTCAGTGATTCACAGAAGTATATCTGAGATCACAGAACTACATCAGGGTGTCTCATGCAGCACTTTCAGTGGGGTTGCATAGTTTATTTGACTCCTGATACCTGGCATCTTTTAGCTTTCCAGCTCATCAATATCAGGCTTCACATCCTGAGCGGCAGCTGACTTCAGGATGTGATTCAAGTGCCTGTGCGTGAGCCTTGAGCGCAGTTTTGTTTATTTATGCTCATTACAGAGAAAACTTGCTCACAAAGATACATGGTTCCAGTTTTGCAGCCGAGGGCTGTCAAGTTGGGGTAACCTGGCAAGAGATTCTGATAGAATGTGTTCAAGCCAGCTGCAGCAAGTTTGCCCTTCAAATCCAGTCACACTGCAAGTCTATTATTTCAAGTTGGAACCTGACGGGCAGATCAGAGGGGATTCGCGGTGAACGGCGAGCAAAAAACTTGGAAGTCTTTCTCCAGTTCACCAAAAATCTGAAATCGTTGCTCAAACTCTATAACAGTCCCGTTATTTTATCTTTGCACTGCTTCATATCTCGCCACACTTTGGATCGTGCACACATTTTTTCAGACAGGGAAGTAGGCTGCATCACCACCAGCGAGCTGCGTCTTCCACAATAACAGCTTCAACTTGAAAGAACGTATGCTGTCATAATACCGCGTGACAACTTTGTTGCGTCCTTGCAGCTGTTTGTTCAGGTTATTCAGGCGCTCTGTAACATCCACCATATATCCAAGGTCCTGTATCCCTTCTGGCGGAATGAAATTCCAACACTGGTTTGCCCTTTTCTTCCATAAACTGTTCAATTTCTTCTCGTAAATCAAAGAACCTGGTATGGTGAGAGGCCATAAGATGTGGTCTTTCTCTCTGAAGACTGTCAAACTGACGGATGAAATTAACAGTTTGGATGACCACCTTCATGATGTTATGCATTTTTCAGTGACTTACAACACAAAGCTTCCTGGTGCAAAATACAGTGAAAAGTCCACAAATATCATCCTGCATTTGCAGATTGCACTTTATCTCTGAACTTTTTTTTTACAACGCCTGCTTTCTTCCCGATCATTGAGGGCGCACCATCTGTAGCCAGCTGACAGCGCTGGGGACCAGTCCGTACTCCGACCCTGTCCAGCGCCCCGACAGTCTTGGGTGAAAATATCAGCCGCGGTCATTGTATCTGTCATCGGTACCAACTCCACAAACTCCTCGGTGATGGCTAATCGTCATCAACTCGCTGGATGAAAATTGCCAGTTGTGCAACATCTGTAATGTCCGCGCCTTCATCAATTGCAACTGAAAGCGCAATAAATGACTTTACTTTTTGCTTCAACTGGCTGTCCAAATCTGCTGAAAGATCAGAAATCCTGTCGGCAACTGTGTTTCTTGTCAGGCTGATATTTGCAAAGGCCTGGTGCTTTTCAGGGCACACAATCTCCGATGCCTTCATCATACTTGTTTTTACAATTCACCCTCACTAAATGGTTTTGATGCTAGTGCAATTTCGATTTAGCAATAAGGTAGCTAGCTTTCACTGCAGCGTCACTGATGTCTCGGCTGTGAGTAAACACACTGTTGTTTTCTTCAGATCCGCCAGCAGTTCATTCACCTTCTCTCTTCTCCGCTGTCCTTGAAAGTTGTCATATTTGTTGGAATGAAGACAGAGGTTATATTCTTTCAGCACTGCAACATGCTGGGAACACACCAAACATACAACTTTCCATTTCACTTCTGTGAATAATTAGAGAGGATGACCATTTTTTCTTGGAACACTCTGCACTCTGCATCCACTTTTTCTCTTTTGACAGAGACATATTGGGGCAATGAGGGTGCCAAAGCACATCAGGTTTTAAATCAAGGGCAAAACAAAGTAGATCACAATTACTATTGCGCCATCCAATGGACACAATTGGAACAGCAGTTTCTTTATTGAAAAATTGCTGCTCATTTTATACTTTACAAAATCATCTCAAGGGCGGATTAAACCCGATTGCGGGGGCCTGATCCGCTTTGACACCCCTGTGATAGAGTGATTTGATTTGATGACCACACAGTGTAGTTGCGGAGTAAACAAATGTCCAGAATGTCCAGTGTGTGTAAAAACCATATGTGTGGGTCAGCACTATGTGGTGGTGTGATTGAGAGACCGTATCACCTCCACCCAGTACTAACCCACATATGCTTTTTACACACACACTGTCTCTTAATGATGCTGAAAAAAACTAGTTCATGCATTTATTACTTCCAGGCTGGACTACTGTAATTCTTTATTATCAGGATGTACTAAAAACTCACTGAAAAGCCTTCAGTTAATCCAAAATGCTGCAGCAAGAGTACTGACAGGGACTAGAAGAGAGAGCAGATTTCTCCTGGTTTGGCTTCCTTCATTGACTCCCTGTTAAATCCAAAATTCAAAATCCTGCTCCTCACATACAAGGTCTTAAATAATCAGGCCCCATCTTATCTTAATGACCTTGTAGTACCATATCAACCTATTAGAGCACTTTGCTCTCGCTCTGCAAACCTACTTGTTGTTCCTAGAGAATTTAAAAAGTAGAATGGGGAGGAGAGCCTTCTAGCCTTCAAGGCCCTGTTCTGTGGAACCAGCTTCAGTTTGGATTCAGGAGACAGACAGTAGAGCTGGGCGATATATCGAGTTTTTAAAATATCAATACATTTTTATACGAGATAATAGATGTGACAATACCCTTTATATCGATATAGTCTATATTACGTGTCAACTATACTTGTGAGCCACATGTTTGCCTCTCTTTGTCCACTTTTGTCTCTATAACGTTACTCGGCCTCGCCTCTCCTTCACTGAACACAACCCCTCCCCATCGCTTCACCTGCAGGCAGCGACAAGATGGACACGGCAAATCTCCAGATTAACGAAGTTACTGTGCATTGCCCGTGTGTGGGGCTTCACTAAGGCGTCAACGTGTTAACAAGCTAACCACGCTAACGAGCTAACCCACTAACTCCATTCAGCCAAGAACGGCTGCACAGTCTAAAATCCTTTCATTTTTCAAAAGTTGACAGCGTGCTTTATGTATGAATTCTGGTGTGCTTGATGGCGTGAACCGATTTTATGTGGTACCACGGCACTCAGCAATCTGTCACAAAAATGTTTTAGTTCGACTTTGCTAAGCTAATGAGCTGCACAGCTTGATGGATTGTCGAACATTACGGCTACCGAGGAGCACTCGCAGAGTGATGCGTACTGTGCTTTTAACGTAATATTATCATGCTGTGTGTATGAGGACCATAAATGGCAACCTGTTAAGAGACGTGGTTACAAAGAGAGGTTTCAAACTCAGGCTGTCAGTCAAGCAGTTTAAGTTGGGAACAGAACAGCTGTGAAATCTGTCTCTGTAATTATGCTCCAATGTGTTTAAGTTTACATTTTGACTGCACAATTGTGAGCTTTTTGTTATGCACAAAAACAACATTGTTTTCTTTTATTTATGGAGCATGATTATTTAATAATTATAATAATTATATTATAATTATTTTTTAATAAATGCTCATAATTTATTTTTGAGTAATTTTTCATGTACATCTATTCTGTATGTTAATAAAAGTGCTTGTGTGACATCTGGGACACAGCTTTGACTAAGGACTCTCTTTTGTTCGTACTTTGTGGCTTAAAAAATATCGAGATATATATCTTATATCGCCATCCAGGTAAAAATATCGAGATATGAATTTTTTGGGTCATATCGCCCAGCCCTAACAGACACATATCTCTACTTTCAAGATTGAGGCTTAAAACTTTCCTCTTTGCTAAAGTAAATAGTTAGGGGCTGGACCAGGTGACCCCTGAATCCTCCCTTAGTTATGCTGCAATAGAGCGTAGGGCTGCGAGGATTCCCATGATGCATTGAGTTTTTCCTTTCCAGTCACCTTTCTCAATCGGTATGTTAACAGACCTCTCTGCATTAGATCATATCTGTTATTAATCTCTGTCTCTCTTCCACAGCATGTCTTTATCCTGTTTTCCTTCTCTCATCCCAACCGTCATGCAGATGGCCCGCCCCTCCCTGAGCCTGGTTCTGCCGGAGGTTTCTTCCTGTTAAAGGGGTTTTTCCTTCCACTGTCGCCAAAGTTCTTGCTCATAGGGGTCATATGATTGTTGGGATTGTCTCTGTACCTATGAAGTGCCTAGGGGCGACTTTTTGTTGTGATTTGGTGCTTTATACATAAATTGAATTAAATTGAAGTCTACGCACTTCTGCACTAGGTTGAGTTTATCAGTGAGGTCTGGGTTGTTTCTTTCTCTAAAGAGAGAGATGGTTTTATGCTTGGACATGTCTGCAACGGGCCTAGTATGTGTTATTTTAATCAGTATTTTATTGGTTACACTTGTGTTTGCTTTTGTTACAGTGCACTGAGATAAGAAAATCTGAGAGGTGTGATCCACCGGACGGTGATATTTTGTGAGTTCATGATTGAGAATCAGCTCCTTAAACCAGGCCTGAAGATTGAAATTTAAAGTGCTATGAAATATTCTTACTGAAACAGTTGCAAAGTGTGTTTCTCCATGATTATAATGGGTTTGGAGAAATTCACTTATATGGGACACTGATCACATAAGACATGGTCCTGAGTCTAAAAGGATTGCCGCGAGTCAATCCAGTCCAAAATAACAGGGAAGTGTTTTCACTTCAAAGATGATGTCATCTTGCTGTTAATGGATACTCGAATAGGTTGTCACGTGAGACTCCATTATCAGTGATACCTGGTATGGATGTGTGTGTGTGATTGAATGCATGCGACTGGACAATGATGGACTGGACGATGTGAGACTAAAACTTTTGACTGACTTGATACTGAGACAAAAACTGCTACCGACCTTAGGATTAGTAAATGTCGATAAACAATTCACAGCCGGTAAGAAAAGGGTGGATGCATTGTTTTGTTTTGTTTTGCAGAGCAGGGAGGACAAAGAGAGACTTGGGAGGGGGAGACTGTAGCTTCACATGAGTGTGGAACACAGACTGAACCCTTTGGCTGCTAATTTTAAGTTACTGATGGTTGCGTATTAAGAAAAATTGTATTTTATTGGCTGTGTTTTGATTAAGGTATCAGATTATATTGTAGAGAATGCAAATGCCAGTGGAGAAAACGTTTGATATCACTCTTGACTGGAATATGTTGAGCTATTAACCATAGCAGGCCACTGTAAAACTTGATTACATTTTATAGAGGAAATTACTCTCAAGAAGATGAATAAAATACACATCTCTCCATAACAAAATGGAGCCCCAAAAAAAGGAAAGTTTCTGCTGTGTGGATCATTTTGATCTTTTAACTACAAATAGTTTGTCATATTGAATGTTGCTGTGTAGCAAGCAGGACTGACAGCGCACAATGTGCTTGGCAATAGCAGCCAAGAAAGGTGTAGTTTATGTCTATGAACAGTGAACACCCGTGTGCACACCTGTGTGGATCAGTGCGCTTGTATTCAAAAGGTTTCCCCATGTAATGGTCTGCTAGAGGATGTAGAGAGCCATAGCCTCGTCCCCCAGGGCATCAAGCAGGCATGGAGGAGATCCAGGCTCCAGACATCCAGAGGCCCCAGAGTACGAGAGCCCAAGGAGGACCACCGGAGGGGCATCGCGTCACCCTCCTGGGAAGAGCTGAGGAGAGCCCCAGATGAGGGGTCACCCAGTAGCCACGGAGCAGAAGCCAGAGGGGGCTGCAGTGGCGTGCAGCCAGCTGTGCCAGAGTGAACTGAGTCGCAGGCCCAGAGGCTGGAGGCCCGAGGGCCCCCTTTGCCCCGGAAGAGGCCTGACCGAGCAACAGGCGCCAGGCCCCGCCAAGTATCCACCGGGAGTGAGCTGGTACATACCTGGGCACCCAGCCCCGGACACTAAGAGTCACCATCGTGCCGACCCCTGAGGGCATCAGTTACCGGCAGGGAGTGTAGTGAGGGGAGATAGGCCTTTGGAGGGCCTGGGAGTTCCCAGAGAGGTGGAGTGTAAGACCCGACCTGACATATAAACACAGACACAAACATGCATTCCCACCCTCATGCACACATATACAAATACTCAGCACTCACCCAACGTAGGGATAGACATACATGGACACTGTACACACAATCACACTCCCCAAACAAACTATACCCCAGGTCCAGGTACCCTCCCCTCTGAAGAGGAAACGGCACCTACACCGAGGAGATGTTACCCTTTCCCCCGGGGTGGAGGCAAGCAGACCACCCCAGGCTCCGCAGCAGCAGGAGGCCCCGCATCCCAGATCCCAATCGGACGGCCAACACCTCCTCCCAGCCCCCGCCCCGATGGCCAGCAGAGAACAGGGTGTGTGAAGACCCCAAACCTCTGCATTTGTTACAATATGTACCTAATCACCAGCAGCTGCCGTTGCTCTCTTGGACCTGTCCCTTGCTTATCCCTCTCCCTGGCCAAGGCCCTCACGCCCCATATACCAAGCCTTAAATCAAGTACTAACGTGAACGTCATTTTGGTGTTAGTCAATAAACCTTTGTTAAACCCTTTACTCTGCCTCTGCCTTGGGTTTCCTGCACGTGGGTTTGATTTTTGGTGCTCGGCCTCCGGCCATTTTGTGACAATAATAATTAAGACCAGGTAAGTACATTTTTTTCCAGATGTATTTTTAACTCTGTTACACTAGGATGTAGTACTGCAAAGAAGAAGAGTAAAACAATGAAGAAAAAACCATTGTGTTTAGCTTTGATAAATTAAAATGTACCGTTACACTCAGAGGATCAATATGAAATCAAAATATATGCAAATTTTGCATGAAGCACATGACTGATAGTTGTTCTGTCCTGAGCTTTTGTTTCCTATAGCACCCACTTGGTAATTGCAAATGTTCGAGGGAGGAATATCACCAAAAGTGGGAAAGGTAAGCCCCAATTGGGGTAATAACACCATAAATGTCACTTATGGTCAAATTCCTAAAATTTGACACTAAGTATAAAATTCTCAAAAATTTAGAGACTGAGAGGAGTTCTAGATAAACATAATTTGGCAAACCCCACAGGGGTGGAGGGTTTGAATCTATAATATTTTGAAATAACACCCAATAAAATGTTGACCATGTTGATTATGTTTATTCTAGTGTGCAGAGATTTGCTAATCTGACCAGGGAATGTAATAAACAGGAATGTCAGAACAGTAAGCGTTAAAGTCAACTTTGACAGTCCAGACTAGGATGGCGTTGGACATCCTCAGGGTGGGAAAAAGGGTTGGTGTGACCAAGGTGTGGTTTGGCTTGTTGTATGTACATTTCAAATTGATACAGCTCTGGATGGGCCAGTTACCAGGGCATGGAAGGATGACAGACTTTATTAAATGAGGAAAAGGAATTTTCTGGGATCTTCATCCTCTGCGTGAGTGGTTGACTAAAGCATGCATTAAAATAAACGCTTGATAATTGGCCATATTTACAGCTGTATTGACTTGTTGTGGACGCGGTCTATCTCATGTTTAAGGACTCTAAGTAAAAGAATGGAAAGTGTCACTAAGAGAAGAATACGCAGTGCCACACTATCAGATGCCAGTGAAGGTTGGGCTCAATGATGAGTCAGGTGAGCTGGATTCATGGCTGAATCAAGACATAAATTCTCCTGCTGTGGTCAGTGAGGGAAAAACAGAGTTGCAAATGTGAACTTCATATTAACACACAGGTTTTGTTTCTAGGCAGTTTTGCACATGCAGGCGGAGCCAGGAGTTCAACAGATCTAACATGATAATTAAACTGATTTCATTCCCTAACGCAGGGCAGCAGGGCTAGAGCAACAATACTCGAGAGGAGAATTTCTGATGTTTTCTGAGATATGATGTCACTAACCTTTTCCTTTAATTTCTAGCTCCGGTGAATTGACACATGGCAGTGTGTCAAAAAGGGGAAGTCGAGTTTTAACATGAAACAATGGTTTCAATCACTTTATTTGTGTGTTTAATAATTTAGGTATGGTAAAACTTAAGATTATGACCCAGAGGTTCCCAGACTTTTCATGAGAACCAGTGAGAAGCATAAATCATCATTTTCACGTTTAAGCATTAATGATTGAAATGAACTGAATAGCGTTTAAAATGCCAGTGTTCATGAGAAGCTGAGTATCACACTGGAGAGGAAACCGTGGGACGGCAGGCTGAATGAAACATATGCTTTTGTGAAAAGGAGGGAAAATGTTAGAATTGAAAATGGTTCATTTGTTTTGATTTATTTTACTTAAATAAGCGGTTATAATCATTTTCATACACACATTGCAAATAAGAGTTGACACTCAGTCTTCTGAAGGTCATAAGCAGAGGGGTAAATGCACACATGCTTACACATGTAGATATGATTAGAATAAGTCCCTGGATCAGAGAGTCCTGAACATGATATTCTAAACCAAATTTGAATCACTAGAAGAACAATGGATAACAACATTAGATTATTAAGGCTAGGGAGAGAGGTGTTTTGGTTTTCTGCCTTACAGAGGAAGGAACAGACACCAGACGAGGTCACGGAGATACGAGGATCCTTCGCAGCAGAGACAGACACAGAGGCTGCCAAGACAGCAACTGGGGTCAAGTGTCATGCCGTTTGGGCTCCGTCCAGTCACCTCAAGAGGATGGATCCCATAAGCACACTAATAACCACGAAGGGGTTGGCGGAAATCCAGGAACACCAGATCAAGGAGGTTCGAAAAAGAGCAGAAAATCACCCGACTGGAAGAAATTGGTAGCTGCAGCAATAAAATAAAGGTTAAAAGCTCCTTGGACAGAGGTTCTAGTCTGAGTACGTGGGAAAGGTACAAGGTAGCACCAAGATGAGGTTGGGGAAAACTGTAGCACCAAAATAAAGCTGTGGGAGAACTGGAGAGTGATGGGAGTGTCATCTGTAACTACTGTTGTTGTTGTAAATATAGTCTTTCTTGGATCTGAATTGCCCAAACACAGAGGTCATCCCACATAAGGTCCATCCGTTAAAGGGGACAAAGGGCCATAGGGGTGTGAAGAAATGGACCTTGCAAAACTGGATTATAAGGTGTAAGTGATCTCTTTAAAAAGAGATCAAAGGGGAAATTGTGAGATTATTATACTCATGCCACGTTAAACCCCTAATTAAAGACTGTGAAATTATTACGTCGTTTTAGTTTGCATTGTTCTCCTGTCATGTTTTTAGTTGTTAGATTCTGATGAGCAATATTTTAATTTATTTTTTGATTTGTTGCTTTTCTGTTTTCTACCTGAGGGATTGCCACCTTAACGTGGTTAGGGGGTTTGCGTGCCTTAGTGACCATAAAAGCTAGACCAGCAGAAGCTTAGTTTTCAGGTGGGACACCCAAGTTGGTCAGGTCATAAGGTGGAGGCCTGATAAAGTGCAATCCACTTACATGACAAAAACAGTTCTCCAGAGTAGGGGTGTCACGATTAGTTGACTAGTCACTATTACGTTGACTATCAAAGTCGTCAATGACTAATTCAATAGTCGGCACGTGATTTGAAGCTTTGTAAGATCTTTAAAGATGCAGGAATAAGTAGTAGGATTTAAGAGTGTAATAGCAGACTGAACGGAAAATAGTTACTCATATTTTGTATTTTAAATACGTAATGCCGGTACATGTATTCCATTACTCCCCAACACTGCCCCTAATCCAGAGCACCCCACCCAACCCCCACACTGTTCTTGCTTCCATTGCCACCTGGTGCCCCCTTTACATTTCTGTCTGCCCCCTCATATATGCCTGTCTACAACCAGCCCAGGTACTGTCACTGGGTTCATACTAAAGGAGTGTTCACAAGAAATGATCAGTATCAAACTGTGACAACAAAAAATGTTCATTAAAGCAACCAAGAATGGCATAAGTTTGATGTGAATCTTTAGTAATGGATGGGGGAAGCTCTGTGACAATTTTATCAACAAATAAGGATTTCATCGTCTTCTGGATGCGATACCTTGGCCTCCAGTAACACTATGAGGAATCTTACAGTCATTTTGACCAGGACTTGTCTTTCAATGGAAATATTAAGTTTAATGTTTAAGCCTGCTTTCTTCCATTTCTGCAATATATTTAAAATTAGAAATATCCTGTCTGGGAAGGATGCAATGGCTGTTTTTTTTTTTTTTCCATGTGTGGATGCACCTGCCCACCTCCCAAATTGTACCCAATAGGATTTCCGGCTCTTTTAGAGAACCGACTCTTTTCGCTCCAAACCGGCTCTTCAGGTTGTTTTGATGCTTTAATTCATTTATTACTAACAACACTATAAAATTATGGACAAAAGGAATTACTAATGTAAAAAAAGTGGTTTTATTTATACATGTTTATATATAAATATGTGCGGTGGCCCATAGAGACAAAGTACGTACAAACTCCAAAACACATTTCTAGCGTTAACTGAAGTTCCAAAACAGAGCTACCTAGATCACTTAAATTACACAATTGAAAGCATATGTGTATTGTTTGTGTATTCATATACAAGCACTCATATATATTCAAATAATTTTAAAAAAAAAGTTCATTTACCTGTTACTACCACACACTAAATCCGGTCGTTGGTACTTGCTGGCTTGTGTAGCCACTAGGTAACAAAAGCTCAACACTGCGCCTAGCATCCTGGAGCACTTCTGTTGTCTTTTGTTCGTGTTTTAGAGTTTTTACGTGCTTTAGAGTTCATAACTGTTTTGAAGTTTGTATGTGCTTTGTCTCTAGGGGCCACTGTAAATATACTTTTATTTATTCACTCCACATAAAATGTAATAAATAAATCATATAATACAAAAACAACTTTTCACATTTCAATTTTTAACTATTTAAATTTTCAGCTTTTTCCTTTTAAACAAATTGAAAGTGAAACAACACAAAACACTGCAAACCACAACACAATTAAATATAAATTTAAATATCATCATCATCATCATCAACTTTATTATTAAATATGAAAACAAAAAGAAGATGCACATTCTCGGTCATATGGGCCTGCATGAATAAACTTTCTGAATCCTTTATCATCTGCAACTAAAAATAGTTGTGGATGATAACTATACCTTTCTAATGTGACGTTGTTGTCCCTGGCTCTCTTCTCTCTCTCTCCCTCCCACTCTGTTCCTGTGCTACTGTGAGTGTAACTACCGCCCCTCCCCCCCTCTTCCCAGTGCAAAGCACAAGGCTTGCATGCGGAGTGAAGCGGAAAAAATGTGCGAGAGAGAGGGTGAGAGGAAAAAAAACAAAAAGCAAAAAAAACCCACGGCTCGTGATAAGGAGCCGGCGCGCGTCGTTCACGTCAAAGATCAGGCTCTAAGAGCAATTTCGTTCGTGACCGACACATCACTAGTACCCAAACTCTATACCTCCCTCCATCCAACCACACACTTCTTTGGGTTTGCCATCAGCCCTGCCTGCCTCATGGACTCCGGGACTGTGACCAACCACTGCACACGATCCACCGAGGTATCACTATGAATGACAACACCATCCAGGTAAGGAACAGTATATGCAGTGTGAGGACGCAGCTAGCGCTCCACGAGGTGCTGGAAAATGGTCGGGCTTCAACCAAGGCAAACAGAAGTGTGAGGAATTGATACGAACCATACAGAGTAGAGAAGGACGTTTTTGTCTGTGGACTCTGCACACAAGGGAATCTGCCAGTGGGCGTTGGTTAAATGTAGCATAATAAAAAAACAAGCAGTGCTTATACAGTCCGGGTCAACACGGGGCACGGGATAAGCATCAAACCATGAGACCTTGTGTTAGATTTGTATTGTGATTGTCATTTATGCTTAGAAATATCTACTTATATATTCTTAGAGTTTTATAATTAGGTGTAGATTGGTAGAGGTTTGATCCTTAATAGTCTGCAAGCTTTGTGTGCATTCCAGAGCTCTCTGACTTTCACACCCACATTTTAGGAGCATGGGAGAGGTCGTACCTTGTCTTATTGTTTTATGGTAGGATAAACGTATCTATGTCTGTTTTAGGCTAAGTGCCTTTTGTTTAGATGGACGGCTCTGGGGAGTCTTCCTGGGGTCACAGTTTGACCCCCACACACATATACACACATATACACACACACACACACGGTATTCGTTGTTCACATGTATACCTATGTCATATGTTAATGAGCCTATGCATATTCATGTAACCACAATAAAAGAGCAGGGTTACGGGAGAGCGGACGAGAGCAACTGGGGTCAAGCGAAGGAACGGCGCCTGTCCAGTTCTCTCCCGTGCACGTGAAACATAAAGAATGTTGCCTACTCGTGTCTTGCTTGCTGTGTTATTACATTGCCTTCAACGTTCCAGCGAATGGGGTTAAGCTATAAACCTATCACCTTGTTCACTTTGTGACAATCACCACAGAACCGTATAAAACCCTGCGCTCACTTCTTAATTACCTGGAAGCACTTTAAAGACAACCGGCCCCTCTCAACAGCCAGACAGGCTGCGTTTCAAAGTGGTGCTCCGTGAGAGTCGTGCAGACGAGCAGGGGGGAGAACACATCTTCAAATCACTGCTGCAATGCAGGAACATCACGACCACCACAGCACGTTTTTGAGAAAAATCAAATATTTCTGTCCTTGAAGATCATTTCAGAGTTTTTAACAAGCTGCAGGAACCGTTCAGTGTGAGTGGAGAACAGCCAAGTCTCCTCCTCTGATAAACCTCCACATGTACCACTGAAAACTGTTAAATTACTTTGAATCTGAAATCATGGCTCAAACTACTTGTTGTGAGACCATTTCTTTATTTTTCACACCAAACTGTTTAATAAGACAAACTTTACACAGAGTTCATGAAATATAACTAACACTTTAACATTATCAGGATTTTCATAATGCAAACTTCAAATTAACAAGAAAACAGCTGCAGAACATGTGGATCAAAATGAATTCATTAAAAAAACAACATGTGGACTTCAAGAATACAGTAAATACACTAAAGTAAAAGGAGGAGCCAAAAATAGAGGTTTAATAGAATTTGAAACAACTAAAAGTAATCACCTGTGATCTTTAAAATGGTCTTGATGTGTGCTGCTGTTTTTAACTTTTAACACTTCTTTAAAATGAATACTTTAAAAAAAAAGAAGTTAATTTTGGAAAAACTAAGAAAGTTCAAATGAAAGAAATTGACTGTTAAGTCTAATTGTTGAATGTTGTCATTGTGGTTCTTAAATTTGAGAGTCTTAGTTCAATCTATAGGATCAAGACATTCCTTTGTCTCTGACCACCTCTCCAGCTACTCTGTGCTGGGGGAGGTTTTATTGTAGACACATCTGTTGTGAAGATTCTGTTTGTTGTTTGGTAAGCTTCCTGCCCTTTGTATGGCTTCACTGTGTTGTGCATGGTGAATCAATACAGGAATTGAACCATTTATTGGGTTTGGGGGAGATTTCCATTTTATGACTAAGGATGTTGTTAGAAACAGTTGGAAGTCACGCACAAAGAGAGACACACATTCTCACACACTCACTCAGACACACACACACACACACACATTCTCACATGCACACACACACACACACACACACACACACACACACACACACACACACACACACACACACACACACACACGTCTGGTTTGCTATCCTGGTGGGGACATCCCATTGACATAATGCTTTCCCTAGCCCCTTACCCTAACCCTAACCATTAAAAATGAATGCCTAACCCTAACCCTTACCCTAAACCTAACCATAACCTAATTGTAACCCTGACACTAAAACCCCATTTTCAGTGTGAAAATTGCTTTCAACCCCGAGGGGACCTGGATTTTGGTCCCCACGGTGCAGAAAGTCCCCACCAGTATAGTAAATGTCAGATTTTGGTCCCCACCAGGATAGTACGAACCCGTACACACACATTCTCACATGCATACACACACACACACGTTCTTGCACATGCATATGGGTGCTTACACATACACACTAATAGTGCCTTGTCTTAGAACCATTGGGGGGTTTTACGGTGGGAGGTGCTTGTGTTGTGTTGTATTGTGTAAACTGTAACTGTCATGTCCATAAAAAGGCTATGAGGACAGCTGCTCTTTGAAGGATTTAGGCTTCAAGAGCTGGTTCTTGACCAAAGCTTCCCTCGTTAGAAACGGATGAAGATGATCTCTTATGTTTTGCATTCTTCATGAGGAATAAGTCTCTAAACTAGCGGGGCATGTGGAAACACAGACCCAACATTGATATATATCCATATCTGTAATTTTGATACAATATCAGTTTGGTAAAAAATATATTTCTATAACTTTAATAATACAGTAACAAGTACAACTACTAAACACTACTGTGTCCTAAGGGAACAAAGAATAAAATGTAACAGGGATAACATTTTAGAGAATTAAATTCCCTCAAAGGAAAAAAAATAAACTTGATATGCATATCTATACATGCAGGTTCCTGAATGTAACATTCAGGATTATTCACTGCAGGTCCAGAAATCAGAGCTACCTCATCAGATCCAAGTGTGACATCAGCTGACACTCTTTACAGGAGATTCCATCTGAACTCTGTGGAGCCTGATCTCAAGGTTTTTAAGTCTGACCCTGAAACCAGAAGAGGATCTTTCTCTCTCTTCAGATTCATTGTGATCCAGTGATTTCAGTCCTGCATGATCAGGCTGATGTTTGCACAGAGCAGATAATGAAGTGAATGTTTTTGCACAGCTGTACACCTTAATTCCAGAGTGGGTAACTAGATGCTTCTGTAAGTTGCTACTTTGAGCAAAGGATTTACCACACAACTCACAGATGTAAGGTTTAACTCCACTGTGGATGATTTGGTGTGTTTTTAAGTCTCCAGCCCGGGTAAAAGACTTTCCACACAAGTCACAGATGTAAGGTTTAACTCCACTGTGGATGAGTTGGTGTTTTTTTAAACCTCCAGCCTGGGTAAAAGACTTTCCACACAAGTCACAGATGTAAGGTTTAACTCCACTGTGGATGAGTTGGTGTGTTTTTAAGTTTTGAGCCCGCTTAAAAGACTTTCCGCACAACTCACAGATGTAAGGTTTAAATCCACTGTGGATGAGTTGGTGTGTTTTTAAGTCTCCAGCCTGGGTAAAAGACTTTCCACACAAGTCACAGATGTAAGGTTTAACTCCACTGTGGATGAGTTGGTGTGTTTTTAAGTTTTGAGCCCGCTTAAAAGACTTTCCGCACAACTCACAGATGTAAGGTTTAAATCCACTGTGGATGAGTTGGTGTGTTTTTAAGTCTCCAGCCTGGGTAAAAGACTTTCCACACAAGTCACAGATGTAAGGTTTAACTCCACTGTGGATGAGTTGGTGTGTTTTTAAGTTTTGAGCCCGCTTAAAAGACTTTCCGCACAACTCACAGATGTAAGGTTTAAATCCACTGTGGATGCGTTGGTGTTTTTTTAAACCTCCAGCCTGGGTAAAAGACTTTCCACACAAGTCACAGCTGTAAGGTTTAAATCCACTGTGGATGAGTTGGTGTGTTTTTAAGCCTCCAGCCTGGGTAAAAGACTTTCCACACAAGTCACAGCTGTATGATTTAACTCCACTGTGCATGAGTTGGTGTGTTTTTAAGTGTCCAGCCAGGGTAAAAGACTTTCCACACAAGTCACAGCTGTAAGGTTTAACTCCACTGTGGATGAGTTGGTGTGTTTTTAAGTTTCCAGCCTGGGAAAAAGACTTTCCACACAAGTCACAGCTGTAAGGTTTAACTCCAATGTGGATGAGTTGGTGTCTTTTTAAGTGTCCAGCCCAGGTAAAAGACTTTCCACACAAGTCACAGCTGTAAGGTTTAACTCCACTGTGGATGAGTTGGTGTGTTTTTAACTCTCCAGCCAGGGTAAAAGACTTTCCACACAAGTCACAGCTGTAAGGTTTAACTCCACTGTGGATGAGTTGGTGAGTTTTTAAGCTGCCAGCCTGGGTAAAAGACTTTCCACACAAGTCACAGCTGTAAGGTTTAACTCCACTGTGGATGAGTTGGTGTGTTTTTAAGGTTTGAGGCAGGGTAAAAGACTTTCCACACAAGTCACAGCTGTAAGGTTTAACTCCACTGTGGATGATTTGGTGTTTTTTTAAGTTTCCAGCCCGGGCAAAAGACTTTCCACACAAGTCACAGGTGTAAGGTTTAAATCCACTATGGATGAGTTGGTGTTTTTTTAAGTTTCCAGCCCGGGTAAAAGACTTTCCACACAAGTCGCAGCTGTACGGTTTAACTTCACTGTGGATGAGTTGGTGTGTTTTTAAGTGTCCAGCCTGGGTAAAAGACTTTCCACACAAGTCACAGCTGTAAGGTTTAACTCCACTGTGGATGAGTTGGTGTCTTTTTAAGTCTCCAGCCTGGGTAAAATTCTTCCCACACTCATCACAGCTGAAGATTTTCTCTCCCTTTCTTCTGTGAGGTTTGTCGGCCTCCTGAAAGCGCTGACTTCTCACTCCATGTTGGTCCTGCAGTGACAGAGATACAAACAGAGGCAGTGAGTGAAATGCAGTCGTGGAACAAACTGAAACTCCCTCCATCAGTGGAATCAAACATGTCCACTAACATATTGTAGGTGTGTTACCGCCACCTTCTAGTGAAATTATCACATTTCAATGATGTGCTACAATGAGAGTTGTAATGAAAAATACATATTGAAGAAATATTGATCAGCTGAGAAAGTCTTTTACTTAGGGCTGGGCAATATATCGAGTTTTTTTTTTAAATATCGATATATTTTCATAGGAGACATAAGACGTGACAATATCGTTTATATCGATATAGTATATGTTACGTTATAATTATACTTGTGGAGCCGCAGGTTTGCCTCTCTTTCGTCCACTTTTGTCTCTGCGCAAAGTTACTCTGCCTCGCCTCTCCTTCATTTAACACAACTCCTCCTCCCCCTTAGCTTCACCTGCAGGCAATGACAAGATGAACGTGGCAAATCTCCGTTAGCGAGTTGCTGCGGATCGCCCCGTGCGTGGCACTGGACGACGTCAACATGTTGACGAGCTAACCACGCTAACTAGCTAACAACGCTAATGACATGCAGCCCACAGGGGCTACACGGCCTAAAATCCTTTCATTTTCTCAAAAATCGACAGTGCTCCTTATGTATGAATTCTGGTTGTGCTTACTGACCGCGAACCGATTTTGCTTGGTACACGGCGCTCAGCAATCTGTCAAAAAATGTTTTAGTACGACTTTGCTAAGCTACGGGCTGCACCACTTGATGGATTGTCGCCGAGCATTACGGCTACCGTAGTCTGGTGCCTCGCGGAGTGATACATACTGTGCTTCAACGTAATATTAGGGCTGCTCAATTAATTGAATTTTAATCACGATTACGATCTGGGCTTTCAACGATCATTAAAAATGACTGAGCCGATTATTAGCCCCTCCCTCGTGCTTTACTCTCGCGCTGCTCCGTGTGGGAAATCGAGCGCACCTCTCTGCATTTCGAACACGTGTCACAACAATTAAGAGCAGCGGTCTCCAACCTTTTTTGCGCCACGGACCGGTTTATGCCCGACAGTATTTTCATGGACTGGCCTTGAAGGTGTTGCGGATAAATACAACAAAATAAAACTAGTACAGGTACCGAAAAAAAGAAAATTTATTCATAACACACGTGAAAAGACCAAGGAAACCGAGTAAACGATAAAAACGATAACAAAATAACGCTGAAAACCGATAAAACCCTGAAAACTATACATTTCACACCTGAGCTCAACTCTCGCGGCCCGGTACCAAACGACTCACGAACCGGTACCGGTCCGAGGCCCGGGGTTGGGGACCGAGGAAGCTCGGAAAGCTAAGCAGAAGTTATTTGGAGAGGAGAGTGACTGCTGTTGGTTGAAAAAGAAAAAAAAAACTTCAGTGGTGTGGAAACATTATTGGTTCATGAGTCAGACGTGGATCAAGTAGACATAGTGTGTAAACTTTGCTAGAGTGTCGTAGCTGCACCACAGAGCAACACTGCAAAGTTCACTAAACATAGATGTTTACATTTTTCATTTATTTTTTATATTGCAAACATTTGCACTGTTATCAGTATTTGCACACTATTTTATATTATTTTTTGACAATCTTTAAAGTCATTATTCAATACATTGTTATTGTTAAATAAATATCGTCAAATAATCGAGATCTCAATTTCAGTGAAAATAATCGTGATTATCATTTTTGCCATAATCGAGCAGCCCACGTAATATTACCGTACTGTGTGTGTATAAGGGCCATAAATGGCACCTGTTAAGAGACGTGGTTACAAAGAGGATTTCAAACTCCAGGCTGTCAGTCAAGCAGTAGAACTTGGGAATAGAGCAGCTGTGAAATCTGTCTCTTTGTTATTATACTCAGCGTCTGTTAGTTTACATTTTGACTGCACAATTGTGAACACTTTGTTATGCACAAAAACAACATTGTTTTCTTTTATTTATGGAGCATGATTATTTAATAAATGCTCATAAAAAAAAATCGATCGATATATATATATATATCGCCATCCAGCTAAAAAATATAGAGATATGAATTTTGGGTCATATCGCCCAGCCCTACTTTTTACTCATAAAAATTGTGAGTTCAACTGATGATATTGTTGTTTCAATGTGTGCTGATAAAATGATCTTTGTATTTTCTTATAACCTCTGAGTTTTTGTTTGTGAATGTAAATTGTGTATGTATGGAGGAGCCCAGGATGGAAAAGAAAAAGCTGCTGTTAATAGGTTTTTAAAACCAACTAGCTGTGCACAGTTTCAATAACAGTGTAACTGTGATATTTGTCTTACCTTTTGTGTTGAAATCATTGTTTCCTCTGTAGTGGCTGAGCTGAGTCCAAATGGCTGAAATTGTTCATCTGCTGCTCCACCAGACTCTTCTCCTCCTGTTACTCAGCTGGGACACAAAAAGTATATATATGTGTATTATTCCTGATAAAATATATATATTGTCAGAAGAAAATTATGTTTTGATCAGTTACATGAAATGTATCAGTGAAGCACATGTTTATGTGACTTTTGACATGTCTCTTGTCTGTGATAAACAACTGGCAGCTTCCTCTTTTTTGTTCTAGAACATACAGGTTTAGAAAAGGGGAACCTCAGCTCTGAGAATAACTCTGTGACCTTTGTACAGCACTACACACACACACATACGCAAGCTTGTATAAATAATGAACGCAGACAGTGATTAGGTGCAGATATACACTCCATAAAGCACCCCTCCATTAGCCAAACCCATCTATTTTCTGATTGGATAGTTAAATTTGTGATTGACATAACATTGGCCAATCAGATGAAAAGTAGGGTCAAAAATTGTACTTGTAATTTGCAGAGTTTCACACGTATTTTTTGGCTAAGTCCACACACAAATCTTTTTACGCACACACAAATTCTTTACACAAATAAATCCTGATATAGAAGTACAAAACTGATTAACAAGTACAAAATATTTATGACCACAATTTGAGCCCATAATTGTGGGATATATGGGACCACGAAGCGTGCACCGTACCACGGTTGATATTTGGGGAAATCGACGGCGCATTTGGAGTACACTTCGGATTGGGACAGCCATCATCGCATGGCAGTGACATAATCGCACTCAAAACGCGTACTTCAAGCGTGCAGTCTCTAAATTGGGACACAGCCATAATCTGTGCGTGGACAGAAGAAGTGTCAGACAGACTCAGACAATTGACTGATTAACATGTGTTCTATTTTGTGAACGGTTCATAAAAAGGCATTCCCTGTGAGTATACACTATTGTTTGGCACTTTATGTTAATTAATAGCAGTTACGTATATGCAGTATTACGCAGGCTAATTTATGGTTTTAGGCGGTTATTGGCTGTTAGCATTAGCACTTGTTTATGCAGTTCGTCACGTGATTACTAACATAATTACTGATGTCACGAGAGGGGCCGTGGCCAGGATTTTCGGTTGAGGTGCCGTGTTTCTGGGCCAAACAAAGCGCAAGCAAAAGAGGACCAAAAGCACACGGATAACACCCGCTATGATTCGTGCTTGCTGTGCGGTCGGTTGTAATGTTAGATCGCACGGCCGGCAAGGGAATAAGGTTGAAAATGGTTTATCTTTTCATTCTCTCCCCACTTGGACGCAACATGAGGCAGCTCATGTATCGGATGTTACCAAAAGAAGGCGTCTAGTCTGGATAGCAGCTGTGAGACGAGCTGATATCCAGTTCTCTTCCATCTCCAAATATCTGTTGGTGTGCTCCAGACATTTTCATTCCAGTAAGTTATAGATATGTTCATATCACTCTTTATCCGGTCTTTAAGTCTGAGGTCACTAGCCGTGTCTGGGTTCAAACTCCGCTGCAGGTCCATGAATCCCACGATCACCGTGGCATCACTGAGAGTTGAAAAACTAACTAAAGTCTTTCATCCGTAATAAAATGATCAGCGTTCTGCTCTAGCATGTGTAACAATTGAGTTTATCATCCAGGCATCCATGAAAACGAAACGGAATTCATGACATTTAACAGAGTTGGAAATTAGCAGGAAGTTAGCTCGCTAGCTTCCATCTAAATACAATATAGCATGTCCTGACTGAGGGATGTTGGAAACAAATTCATATGTACAGCTCTGCTATCACTTCCAACATTTTGGTCCTCTTTCGCTAGCGCTTTGTTTGGCCCAGAAACAAGACGCCTCAACCAAAAATCCTGGACACGCTCCCTCTCGTGACATCACGCACCAAAAGCCCTATTAGGCTAATCGTTGTGTCACTTCAGACAATCCCTTTCCATCAAGGATTTTTAATTTTTGGGACAAAAAATTGGCCCGGGCATTTTGACTAGAGACTGGCCCACCATTATAGATGGGTCGGTCATAAAGCCTCTGAATGAAAAGAATCGCTGTTGTGACCGTGATGTACACTGTTCTGATGGTATATACGCATAAATAGATATTTTAAATGAGAATAAGAAAGAAAAGTATTTTTTTGTGCCCCCCTCTCCCTGTTAATGCCCTACCTGGCCGCCTGGCAAAACTTTGCTAGATCTGCCCCTGCTCAGTTACCAGCTGTCAGCTACATTAAAAAAAAAAAAGAAAAGGATCCTGGTGTTATTTGTCTCTCAGAAACAGTTCATAACTTCCCTTCAACTCATTCACGTCACCTAAAAGGTAAACCTGTTTCTCCATCACCTGTTCAGCTCTGATGATTCAGTAAGGACATCTCCTGGTTTCATCTTCATGTTTTCCTCTCACCAGATAACCAAACCGATATCATGACCAGCAGCTTTACAGCTGTGGCTCCAGCAAACATCAGCTGATACTAGAAATTAATATTAAATAAATTCTAACAACAGCTGATCAAGCTTAAACGTGCTGCTGTTGTTTAGCGCGACATCCGCTGGTTTCCTCTTCTGGGGCAAAGTGGGCGATAAACAAACAAGAGAGAAAAGCCGATCAGCTGATCACTGATCAGTTTCATGATTGAAGTAGAAACAGGAGAAGGAGGGGGAGAGAATGAGAGGAGAAGAGGCAGTTGTGCAGTAAAGACATAGAAAAACTCCAGCTTTCTCTTCTTCATTGTAGCTGAAGTCCGGGACAAATCGCGTCCCTTTTCAGCTCAATACGAAACGGGTAATGTTTTCTCTGAATACGAGACGATTCCCTTTTTGGGGGATGGTTGGCAACTCTAATAATTAACCTTATCAGTAAAATCATAGCACCCACCCACGTGTATAGAAACTCCGTCATGCTAGCTAGTACACAGTACGAAAAAGTCAGCATAACAAAAATAAACTCCACCTAAACTTGGTTTATATCTGACCCAGATAGACTGCAGGTCATAACTTCTTACCTGAAGTTCAGTTCACCTGACACTCAGAATCCTCGGGTCTCTCCTCCTGCCTCCCCTTTCTCTCATCCACCTGCTGGCCTCCACCACTTGCTAATGTTACTGAATCTGTGGAAGCTCGCGATAGCCACCACCTAAGTAAAGAATAACGAGCTTATCTAAATCCCAGTAACGAGTAACGCGTTCCTGATTTTGTCATAATAACTAGTTACCGTGCTCGTTACCACAATAATAACGTAGTTACTGTAACATGTTACCTAATAACGAGTTAGTCCCAATGCTGGTCATGTGATACATTTATATTGCCCATGTCATTCATTCCTATTTGGGCTGTATTTACTGATATATGTAATTTCTTAATGTTCTGTTTGTTTTATCAGGGGAGAAGAATGATGTGGATGAGTCCTTGGCCAACATGGTGATAGAAGATTCCCAGCCCTTCACTATTGTTGAGGACCGTGAGTTTAGAAAGCGTGTTAAAGCTTTGAACACTAACTATGTTTTCCCCACAAGGCAGGTGTGTATCTTAAAATATGAAGCCTGTTTCCATTTTGCCCATATTTCCATATTAAGAGTTGCACTTTCTTTTGTTTAGGATTTGAAAGCTATGGTGGTCCAAAGATACAAAGAGTCCAAACAAACAGAAAAACTGACTGTGGCAAAGACTTCTGCAGTTAGTTTGACATCTGATATGTGGACCTCCATTAACACAGAGCCTTACCTTGCTGTCACCTACCATTTCATCGATTCTAACACTGCATTGCATTCTGCAGTGTTAGGAGCCTCATCTTTAGCAGCTTCTTCATCAGAAGCTTTTCAGCCTGTGACTCGAGGTATATGAGCACATTTTGATTTATTATGAGGCGATCGTGGCTCAAGAGTTGGCAGTTCGTCTTGTAATCTGAAGGTTGCTGGTTCGAGCCCCGGCTTGGATAGTCTTGGTCATTGTGTCCTTGGGCAAAACACCGCCAGTGTCTGGCAGCCTCTCCTCTGTCAGTGCGCCCCAGGCCATGTTTTACCATTTTATTGTATTTAGTTACTTTCATTCGGTTTTTCTTGCAACCGCTGCTTCGCCTGTGCCCTGTGAAAAGGTATTTTCAAAAGCAGGGGAAATCCTCTCAAAAAAGAGGAACCGTCTTAATCCCAGCACTGTGGAAAAGCTGCTATTTTTCAATAAAAAAATGAAAACTTCTCCCTAGTGTCATAGGCACTGTTATAAAGTCACAAGCACATTCACATCACAACTCCCTCCCTATTTGTTTCCATGTACATTCCTGTGTTAAGCTGCCAATCTGTTATACACAAACATTAACATAATATTAAATATAACTACTATTTAGAGTTTAGTTATTGATGTAATGAAAAAAGTAATTTAGTTATTCAACTTGAAGCTCCACACGCTAGTTTGTGTCATTCTCCAGATGTACATAAGCACGATTACACAGTTATACAATCATTCCAAAACTCTGTCCTGAAAGTTTCCACTTTCTTTCTTATCAGACATGTATCAGACATAATAAGAGCAAGAAGCATGCTGATGGGAAGAATTTGCCAAAACATTACCTTTGTTAATAAGAGCAAGAAGCATACACTGACGGGAAGAATTACGTGCCAAACCATGCTACCTTTGTGAATGTGACCTACAAGCACACTTTAATGGGTAAAAAGAAGTGTCAAACCGTACTGGCTTTATGAATATCAGCTACAAACATACTCTGATGGGCAAAGTTAAGTGGCAAACCGTCATACCTACTTAAATTTGTACTGGAATTATTGTGTGGCAGCAGAAATGTGCATAAATTACGTACAGTAGGACATTTTGCCAAAGTAGGGCAGTTTGTCATAAGGCAGCGTAAAATTATCCTACTGGTAGGACGGTTTGCCAAAGTAGGACGTTTTGTCAGAGGACACCGTAAAATTTTCCTACAGGTAGGACGTTTTGCCAAAGTAGGATGTTTTGTCAGAACACCGGCACGCAGGCCCAGCTGCCTGTGAGCCCCAGCTCACTTCCCCGCCTGCTGCGCCGCTGCTGCTTGCCATATGGGTGGCCATCAGGCCAGCTCCGGGGCTTCCGCTGGAGGCGCGAGCGACCGCCAGAGTGGACACTTCCCCATCGCTGGGCTGGGGCATGGTGCGCCGATGGTCCGTGCCGATTCCCGCGCCTGCTTGCAGGGTGAAGTGAAGCGGACGAGGGGGTATGTGGCAGGGCGTGTTCTGCGATGCCGCTGCAGATTTGGTGGTGGTGATGTGTACGGCTGTCAGCGGGAGAGCTGCAGCGTTTTCCTTCATTTCTGCGTTTACGTGTGGACGGGATTATTTTTTAAAACGAAAACGGAAAATCTCCGTTTTCAAAAATACCCGTGTACGTGTGGACGTAGCCTTAACCGCAGTCAGCTACCGCCAGATTATAATGTTGCAAGCAATCACAAACTCTACAGTCTGTCTAACTCCAATGAATACCAATCAATCTATTGTTCGCAACAGAGATAAACTCAACATAAACTGAACCCACATTAAAGTTAGCTCGGTGCTTACCTTTAGATGAGCCCACAAACCGAGAGAAACTCCGTGATGAAGCTGGAAGTCTTTCTAAACACAGGAAACAGATCAGGGAGCAGAGACCCACGTGGTTCACGCTGATCTCAGCTACGATCCAGGAGACAAGGGTGTGCAGATCGATGCAGATATCGATCCAAACGTTGGTAGTGGTATATGTTCCTGTAAGTTTACTACATTAGTCCCGTTTTATGAAAAGCAGCTCTCTCTATGCTCGCCTCATCTACTGCACACACACACACACACACCTTGCTCCGCCCCCTTTCCCGGCCTCTGCTGTGATTTGTTGCTGTGCGGTCACGTGACTCAGCTGCATAATGAAACCACGTGGGGTGTTATTTCAAAATTAGGGCCTATAGGGCTTTGGAGCGTGATGTCACTGGCGGTGGGCCACGCCCTCTTTCCGCCATGACAGTAGGACAGACAGGATACAGCTTCAGCTATGGTTCATACGTGTTGTCTTGGCAGTTGCAACGTTAGATCACACGATCGTGAAAGCAAGAAGCTGGATAATGGGCTCTCTTTTCATAATTTTCCATCCTGGAGGCAACGTGAGGGATCCCATGTATCCGATATTACTAAACAAAGACGTCAGGCTTGCATTGCAGCGGTGAGACGAGCGGATCGAGTTCTGTGCAATAATAATAATAATAATGCATTGGATTTATATAGCGCTTTTCAAGGCACCCAAAGCGCTTTACAATGACATTATTCATTCACGCTCACATTCACACACTGGTGGAGGCAAGCTACGGTTGTAGCCACAGCTGCCCTGGGGCAGACTGACAGAAGCGAGGCTGCCATATCGCGCCATCGGCCCCTCTGGCCAACACCAGTAGGCGGTAGGGTAAAGTGTCTTGCCCAAGGACACAACAACCAGGACAGAGAGGCCGGGGATCGAACCGGCGACCTTCCGGTTACAGGTGCCCTTGTTGGTTTGCTCTCCGCATCTTCTTTCCGGTGAGTTCTAAATTAATTCATATCACTATTAAAAGGCTTTTAGTGTTTTTTCAATGCGCTGAGGTCATAGATAATGAGATAATGAGATCATCTGGACGACCAACTGCTCCAAGCTGGTCAAGAAGGCTCACCAGCGCCTCTTCTTCTTGAGGACTCTGAGGAAGAACCACCTGTCCTCAGACATCCTGGTGAACTTCTATCGCTGCACCATCGAGAGCATCCTGACCAACTGTATAACAGTCTGGTACGGGAACTGCTCTGCCTCGGACCGGAAGGCGTTGCAGAGGGTCGTGAAAACTGCCCAGCGCATCGCCGGAGCACCACTTCCTGCCATAAAGGACATCTACAGGAAGCGGTGTCTGAAAAGGGCTGGGAAAATCATCAGAGACCCCAGTCACCCATCACATAGACTCTTCACCCTCCTGCCCTCTGGGAGGCGCTACAGGAGCCTCCGGACTAAGACCACCAGGTACCGGAACAGCTTCTTCCCCACAGCTGTCAGACTCCTGAACTCTGCCTCCTGACATCTGACCCACGTTAAACTCATGGACTGAACATACACACACCCACAACCACTAGCACTTTACCACTACTGTATAGTTCTGTGTAGATAATCATTCTGTACATACGATAATTTTTAATCCCACAACTGTTTATAACTTACATAGTTCACATTCTGTATAACTGTATATCTCAGATTTCTGTATAGTTTTTATTTCATATTTATATCCTGTTCATAGCCTGTACATAGCTTGTACTCACTACAGCCTGTACATACTTATAGTTATAGAATATTCATAACATACTTCACACTGTGTACATTATAACATACATAATAGACCCATTTCTGTAATATACTTACACATCTCTATTATTGCTAATTTATATTGTAATATATCTATATCACAACTAAAGCACTTTCTGGATGGATGCAAACTGCATTTCGTTGCCCTGTACCTGTGACATGTGCAATGACAATAAAGTTGAATTCTATTCTATTCTATTCTATTCTATTCTATTCTATTCTATTCTATTCTATAAAACATGCTAATGTGTGATGCTGCAGAACCACCTCATGTCATCATGTCGACTGAGTAGCTTATGATTTAGCATTATTGCAGGCAAACCAGCATATGAAATGGATGTAACAAATCCAGACTGGGCACCGACACTGCACATGGGCCTCTAAAAACATACTAAATTGCTATCATTGTACACTAATCCGCACATAACTTCCAGATGAATCACACACCTGTCATGTGCACTAATTTTATCTTGCAGGCTTTTGTTATGCAGCTGCAGAGTCTGAAGGTGTGCCGCGTGCAGAAGTGATCGATGAAGATCTGACAGAAGACCAACAACAAAATCACCATGTCATGGAGGCTGTGGACCGCATTTGTGTTGGACAAGGTGAGGTTGAGGTACCAGCTGTAAATGTGGACAGTGGCGATCGGACAGACAGCATCACGGAAGCTAAAGGGCAGACGAAGTATTGTGTGTGCAATGAACAGGGCAGAGCAGAAATAAACACAACACTGCTTGATAAGATTGTTAAGGTTTGCTGTGTTTTGCTGAATATGTGCCCCAGTGTGGTTGTCAAACCAGCACCAAATGAAACTTGCTCTTGTTGAGTATTCATAAATTGAATATGTTGTGTTGCATGTGTAGTTCATTGTAAACAACTGTACTTTGTGTGAAGTAGTTTCAATAAAACAGAAAAGAATAGTATATTTGTTTGTTTGTTTTATTCTTGATCTGTTCACATGTACTTAGCAAGTACATAAAAATGAAATGCAAACTATTTACATGGCAACACACAGCTGGCATCAATCTTGAACCACAAAATGAAACATTACAGGCTATTTAGAGCAGCATGTTGTTTGGAGAAGTATTTCCCAACAAGTTCAGGAAGACACACTTTAAGAAAGAAGTCTTGTGCTTATGTCTGTGAAGGTTCTCAGTCATCCAGGTCATCATAGTCAAAGGAGTTAGCAAAGAAAAGCGTCTGGACTTCTTTAAGTTGCTTGAAGACGTTTCACCTCTCATCCGAGAAGCTTCTTCAGTTCTAAGGTCAAATGGCCGAGAGTCCCAGATTTAAACCCAGTGGGAGTATCCCCCCAAAGAGGGACAAAGGACCCCCTGGTGATCCTCTAATCACATGAGCCAAGGTGTGAAAGCGGGTGTGGGACCTAATCAGCCTGGGTTTCGGGTGAGCTCATTGTGAAACCTGGCCCCACCTTGTCATGTGAATTCCTGAGGTCAGATGGCCCAGGATGTGAGTGGGCATTAAGGCGTCTGGGGAGGGAACTCAAAACTGGATTATAGATGGCAGACAGTTGGTGTCGTAAACCACCGCCTCTGTTCAAAGATGGTCGCTCACAGTGGACATAGATGGCCTCTTTCACTCCTCTTTCAAACCATCTGTCCTCTCTGTCCAAAATGTGAACATTGGCATCCTCGAAAGAGTGACCTTTATCCTTAAGATGCAGATGAACTGCTGAGTCTTGTCCTGTGGAGGTGGCTCTTCTATGTTGTGCCATGCGCTTGTGAAGTGGCTGTTTGGTCTCTCCAATGTAGAGGTCTGGGCATTCCTCGCTGCACTGTACAGCATACACCATGTTGTTAAGTCTGTGTTTTGGAGTTTTGTCTTTCGGGTGAACCAGTTTCTGTCTGAGTGTGTTGCTGGGTCTGAAGTACACTGGGATATCGTGCTTGGAGAAAACTCTCCTGAGTTTCTCTGATACACCGGCAAGTCTTGTGCTTGCTTTAAACATGGTTCCCAGAAATCCACATCAGGGAAGATGAGTATTACAGCATGGTCTCTCTGTGTCCACACAACGAGGTCACAGTGGTTGGAGTGCAGTTTCATTCAGTCGTTGTGAGTGCAGTACCTGAAACACACAAAAACCACTTTTAATAAAAGGTCTGTAATGAACCAAGGCTAATATAGATGGGTTGGCTGTACGTGCAAATCAAAAACTGTAACAAGTTGTTTAGAAAGTTATCAAGTTCAAACCGACTTACCTTTGTCTTAATGACATATTATTTTGTTTTATTGAGTTTTACGCAGTTTGACATTTCATTGTTCCTTCAATGCACTTCATATGATATCAGTAATTCCATAAATTTTCTTCTTTCAGGTGGCTTTAGGAAGACACGTTTTCCAAAACCTTCAAAATAGGCTGGTGCAGTTCTACCAACAACAGCCCTTGGACCTTGATCATATTGAGTTCCTCTGCGTGAACGCATCAACTCTAGTCTGTTCTCTTTCTGCTCATATTAATGTTCCATCACTGGTAGGTTTATTTGATTTAGTTTTGGTTACCTTTAAAAATCGTTTCAATATATGCCATTCTTATGTATCTTATAATGTTAATTTTACAGTGTAGTAATTATGCTATACAAATACACCTGTCATCCATTGCGTTGTCAAATCCAAGATGAAATTTTGTTCTGTGTTTCAATATAAAGATTAGGGATAAGAATAATGTTACTAAGATGGTAAAACTGAATTCTAGGATTTCATCCAACTAAATATTTTAATGCAACCATTTTTTAGGTAGTTGAAGCTCTTCACCACCTCATCTGCCTCATCCATTCCAATATGGATACAAGAAGGTCTGCCATTGTTGTTGACAGCTCAGCTGGTGAACGGGGGAGGGCAAAGCTCTATGTTTCCAAAGACCACCTCAAAGATCTAAAAAAGATGGACCTCTCCATTCCTTGTATCTCCAAGCTTTTGGGCATATCGCAGAAAACAGTCCGACGAAGAATTGAAGAGTGGGGCCTCTTAATAACGGCAACCTACAGCTCACTATCAGATGATGAACTTGACAACTTAATTGCAGCCATAAAACAGGAATCGAAATATCTGGGTTAGTTATTCATGTGAAAAATAATGCTTGTAATAAGATTCTATTTTATTTTTCTTGCTAGCAACCTTTCATATTTACATGAATAACACTAGCTGAATGTCATGATTAGTTAGTAGTTTGATTTACTGTACTATACGTGCCTTCCAATGTGCTGTTGTAATTGTTTCACTATGGAATGTCTTTTTAGGCTACAGAATGGTTAAAGGATGCCTCAGGGCACTTGGTCCACAGGGTGCAGTGGAACAGAGTATGGGATTACATGCGTTGTGTTGACAGTGCTGGAATCCTTGAAAGGATGGCAAATCTTGGATGTGTTGTGTAACGGCCCTAGCTGGGCCTCCTGATACTGCCCTTGTGTGGGCGTGGTGTTTTTCTCCGCCTCCTCCTCTCTTGCTCCACCCCTCTGTCTCTCTCTCGCTTCTTCTCTCTCCTCAGGACACAGCTGCTGCTCATTGGCCTCATTTACCACCTGGGCCCAGTCATCAATCACCTCTCTGAGGTTATATAAGCTGGGGATGGACTGAATGTGGGAGGGTGGCTTTCTCTGGTGTCTCTGCGTTGCGTGTTATGTGTGTGATTGTCCTGCCTACGGTGTGGAGTGGTAGGAGCAGTGGGAGAGGTTTCTGGTGGTTTTCCTCTGTGCTGGTCAGTGTGTGTTTCCAGCCTAGGTGTGGAAAAGGCCTGCTGTGTAGTGATGGGCAGATGAAGCTTCATGAAGCACTGAAGCTTTTCATCCAATTGGTTCACCCCAACGCAAAGCTTCTTGAAGCTTCATTTGCTCTAGTAGGACATCTACTGGACGTAAAAATATTAGTTGGCATTAATTTGAAGAGTGTGGCATTTTGCACACAGCCTGTAAATGTCAGCAACAAAAAAAGGAGTGTGTAAAAATGTATATTGTAGTTATGACAGTATACTGTGTATATTTATACTGGCAGTATGGAATATGATTATTTGGAAATGCTTAAAATGGAAATGATCATTTACTGTGAGGTGAGGTGTGGTTGGGGTATGGACAGTGGTTGTGCTTTATTAACGTTGAGGTATGGACAGCTACACACTGAGGATTTGAGCCTCAGTCCTGCCTGTTCACATTTTATTCTGTAAAAACTAAATTTTCACTGCTTTTATGACCTTTTTAGTGCTAGGATTTACTGATTTAACAGATCTTTTAAATCCTTTGTCCTCCACAATGCTAAATGGCTGGGAGTCCTCTATCACCATGCTAACCAGGTCTTCATCTATTTGAGATTGTTCTCCTGAGGAAAGACAATAAAAACAAAGCACAAATATAAATATCACACACATAACTTACGTAATTTATTACACTTGTATAATATTGTTATATCATTTACTAACATGACTGCATGCTATATTATCATGGCATTTGATGGCTCACCTGGTCTTGCTCCACTGTCGGTGTTCCCCTTATTCTCATGCAAAGCTCTGTAGTGCCTAAGCATGGATGAGGTGTTGTTGTTATATCCCAGCTCCCTGGCACATAGCAAACACTTCACCTTGTACAAAGGTAAAGACAGCTTAACATAAATTGTATTGCACCATCAGTATTATGAAATTTACAGAAATTTACATACCTTGTTGGGAGGAATAAGATCAAAATGTTCCCACACAGGGGAGGACATCCTCCTCTTCTTAGCTGGCTCCATTCTCTCCTGACTTTCTCTCCTCACTCTCCTAAACCTCCAAACTCTCTCCAAACTCTCACTAACCGCAACTCTCCATCAAACACCCACATTTTGAATGAAGTCTGAGGGGTTTATATCGCTGTCATAGCTCACCCGAGCACCTGGCTGCAGCCACTGTGGAGCTCCACAGTAACCGGATACACGTGACCTCCACACTAACCGGAAACACGTAACTTCAGTTAAATCGACTTTGACAGCGAAAACTAAATTGCGTTTTTGTTACTATTGATGCTGCTGAGAAATAAAAATGGTTTTAAGTGGGGGGTTTTAACACTCTGGGTTTGTTCAAAAAAATTCACCATCCCCTAAATTGTTCGTGGCCAAAAGTGCTATAACGTGGCGCACCTTCCGCGACACTCGCTGTTTCACTGATTTTATTATTTTTTTTACAGTACATCGTGTTGTGCGTTCTGATTGCTGTAGACCATTGTCAATCAATCTAGTCCAGTGTCTCCTGTACAGTAGCGGCCCCTAATAGGCCCACGGACGGACCGTCCGTGAGTCCTTTGGTACCGTTCGCGAGAGTTGAGGCTCCGTGTGAAATGTATGGTTGTAGTTGTGTGTCTTATTTTGAAATAACTATTTACGCGTTACCATAGCGACCAGAGAGCATTAAGAAGCAGAGAGGAGGATGTCACTGTGTTGTTGGCGCACAGCTCAAGTCACCTTTATTATTATATTTACAAAATACCACAGTTTCTTTTTTATTCTTTTGTTGTATTTATCCGCGACACCTTAAAGGTCGTTCCCTGAAAATATTGTCTGACATTAAACTGGTCCGTGGTGCAAAAAAGGTTGGGGACCGCTGCTGTACAGTACAGAATGCGTTTAGCTTGTCGAATTTACATAAATCTTCTAGCAGTGTAACCCTGAAGTGCTGTACTGTATGTTTGTAGGTTTTCTCCCAAACAAACACAACAATGCCGACGATACATTTTGCACCGCCAAAGGCACCTTTTGGTTTCATTCCATAATACTGGACTATGTTTCTACGAAGGTTTGAACTCTAAGAGTGTTTGAACAAAAGAGAAAAGTGTGAAAATGTTCATGCCTGTCTGAGAAAAGTGTATAAAGCATGTAGTGAGGGGTTTTACAGTCTTAACATCTATAATTGTAAAAATAAAGTGATTTCACCTACCATGGGTTATTTTTAGAACGTAAGACCAGCGATAAACGAGGGACTGCTGTATTATTAATAGTAGAGTCTGGGACATTTAATTGATTAACATCAACATTGATTATTATGCACTGTTATTTTTGTTCAAGGAGAGCAAAAAATATAAAACTTTCTCTCAGCTTGTTTGTTGCCAAAAATGGCCACTTTTTGTGTATGTTCACAAAATGCTATAAAATGTATATTTCTTAAAACATTTATCTACTTTTACCGACGTGACTCTTTAAAATAGCACCAGTCCTTTTCATCAAAATTGTATCTAAATTTTTTACTCTTTATAGCCAGTTAGGTTATATATTACCATTAACTTTTCAGATAAAACGGTGATAAAGTCCTAATGTTTTCATGAAACTTCCTTTTTTTCCCCATCTGAGCATCGGGGAAAAGGCTGTCTTGCAATTGTTGAGGTCACTAGTGTGTGCCCCATTTCTTCCAGGATCACTCTCTTTATAGGTTTTAGTGGACTCCTAGTACTGTGAAGTGGTTTCATGGGACAAAGGCTTTGTATTCCAAGATCTGGGAGATTGTAGAAATGAGCAGTGATGCCCTTCCTACCATCTTTCCAGAAAAATAAGTGATCTGGAAGCTGTTAGGCTTACTTACAGCAGCAGCACTTTCTGCACCTGCATAAACCCAGGACACATTTACTAACAGTGTGTGTTGCTGTATGTGCTGCAGCTTTGAATTTTTAATAATATATATTTTGTTAATATTTTGGCTATGGTGTCTTGTACAAGAGTAAAAGTGTTTTTTAGCATGTGCTTCAAAGCTAAGTTTGACTGGGAAACTCAAAGCTCAATAGTCTGTATCAACAGAAATTCACTGCAGCCTATGTAATATTTGATGCGTCATAATTTATTCTACTCTATCTTGCAAATACATATTTGTGTGGCAATGTCATGCACAACACACACAACTATTAGATCCTTAAGATCAAACCCGTGTCATTCTTTTGGTCCACTGCAGTGCAGCAGTCAAAAAAAAAAAAAAGAATAAGTGAAGTGGCCACAAATGGCCAGGATAGAGCCCAGAGTGCTTATGCTGTTACATTTACATTTAATGCTGTTACACTGTAATCCTTTATTAAAAGTATGGACATAGAATCAAGTGAACAACATTTTGAAATAAGTTTAATTGGAATTTTGTACTATGCAAAACAAAACAAAAACAACAACAACGACATATTAAAGAAAGAAACAAATATAACAAACAGCCAGTGCCTTTATTTGTCCATTACATGTCAAACATAGCACTGACCCTTAGTCCCTGCTCATCAGCACATGCTTTCAAAAGAGCTCCATGTCCTCTGCAAACTGAAAAACAAAGAGGAACAAGTCCCTTGCTCCAGTGTCTTCTTCCTCTGACATGTCTCTTAAGACCCTCTGCTGGTCCCCTTTGATTTAAGGACAGATATTTTGGCATTGTTACGTGTCCACGGAAAAGTGCCTTATTTTGGACAACCCACTGCACAGCAGGACGCAGATCTTCAACAACTGCTGGCTTCTGTGTCGGGCAAATGGGGATAAAAACATAGCTATTTCTCTGTTGCAGAACAGTTTTTAACAGTTATTCAAATGTCACTAACCATGTAATTACACTACTGTTTAAAGTGAATACTGACCTGACTGACTTCCTGGAACTTGTGCTTTTCAGTCTGAAAATGGGCACGTGTTGTCCTTCAAGCACAGCTTTGGCTTCCTCTCTCCAGTGTGCAAATAGCTTGCCAGAGCTTAACAGAAAATTTTGATATTGTTAAAGTGTGTAAACTTTGACACAACATAGAACAGAAGTCAAAATATAAATACCTTCTGAGATCAAAGTTCTCCATCAACAGCAAGCACCACCATTTACGCAAGTAGGGCATGTCTGACTGTAAAATATTAATATGAAACATATTTAACAACTTTCAAAAGATTCAAGACTCCATTGCTGTGAAAGTAAATAGGATACTTACTATAGTATAGTCAAATGGTGCATCCAGTGCCACGTACAGAGCAGACTATTTGGAAGAAAAATAAAAATGTCATTTTTTAGAAGCTTAAATTAGCTTCTGTATGAATCTCAAGAAGAGAAGAGAAAAATTACCATCAGCATGAAGATCCCACAGTCAACTCCATAGTCTTGGCTTGAAAAACCCTGTATTACATTGAAAATAAAGGCTCGTTAATAAAATCCCTTAAAAGAAGACTAGTGTAATTCATATTATTCACCATACACTTAAACTAGCACATACCTTCAAGTCAAAGCTCTTTTTTCTGACCACTGCCCGGGAATGAGCTTCACTGCAAGATTCCTTTTTTTCAAGACAGTTACATTCACAAGTTAACAGACATCATCATGATGGGTGTGAAATGTTTATTGCTAATAGCACCAACTGTAACTACAGGCCTTAGGAACGCGACCTCAACAAAACAGCATAACAAAATGAAAAAGTACAGTCACATGCTCACAGTTGGTCAAAATTAAGCATTTTCAGCTTTAATTTCAGGTTGGCATATTTTACAAACTAATATTTAATGGTGTTTTATGTTAAACTAGAACATTTGAAGACCCTATTTATGTCTGAAACTCATCTAAAGACAGCATCGCTGACTTGATCAGAATGTGAAGATGAGAAATAGAATAAAATGTTGAAGCATCATGCTGATATAGTTTATAAAAAAAGCATGTGAGTGTACTGTATGTGTGAACACTCAAGATCAGCAGAACATGATCTGGGATGCACTTAACCTGGAACACTGAACAGGTTCCTGAAAACTCTGGAACAAACCAAACATGCTTATAAAAATGTGACCTCAAAAGTGAAACATATTGTTGGCCACCAAATCCTGCCTTTGTGTATAATGGGTCAAGAAAGAGGATTTCTCTTTTAGGTGGCTTCAGTACCTAAAAGACAGTTAGCCATGACTTCAAACCTGAAAACAATGTCATTGCAAGCGATCACAATCAAAGACTTTTGAAACTGTGTCATAAAAGCTTGAATACATCTCAGACACATAGCAAAATTCTAACAGTTTGTATGTGTCAAAAAACAAGACTTACACACAACTGGAAATGACCAGGTGTCTAGAGAGGGAGAACTATGATGTCCATCCTCTGAGCATCAGTCTGAAACACAATTTTATTTTTAAGTATTCTGTATATGAACTCTCACCAAAGTTATAAAAAAAATCATTTTGATTACTTGCTTGTTTCTTTAAAGGCGGTACACTTACAGGAAAGGACTGCAATGGATCACAGCCATAGGGTGCAAGCCAAGTCCGGGTGACATACAGATTTTCTATGTAAATGCTTATCCCTAGAATGTAAAACAGCACATTTAAAACAACAACTCTTTAAATTAAAGCTTGACGATCCTCGTATACAACATACAGTACCTTTGACTGAACAATTTTAGTGATAAGCTCAAAACAGCCATTTCCAATCTGAAACAGAAAAATCATCAAAAAAGGAATGTACACTTTATTATTTCATATTCATAGAAACAAAATAATTACAGTTGATTCCATTTGTTTGTTTAAACCCAGTGTCCAAAAATCTGCCAGCGTGATGCATCCAGAAGACGTTTCAACAATCAGCTCATCTTTGGGTCTGCTGATGTCCAGAACATAGTTGAGCTAAAAAAAACAGAGAGGTGTCATAGACTGTGGATGACAAAATCAGATAAGCACTAAAAGTTGCACTTTGCGACATCTGAAAACTTTAACATACAAGCTGTTGTTGGCCAGGGTGCGGTACAAAACACCATGATGAACGGCTGGCCAAAATGTTCTCAGGCTTTGTCAGAGCTTCGCACGGTGGTCCACACAGGTCAGGAAAAGTTGCATCTGTTGACCTTCTATTGGCTTTCTTGTTGTCAACTCTTACCTGAGGTTCTATAGGGATTTTAACAGGTTTCAGACAGAACACTACATAGAATGCATATTAAATGCATACAAATGCAAGAAAAATAAGCACTATTTATAGAAGGAAATTCATTTGAAACAGCATGTAACAAGTTCGTTTATGAGCCCTCAACTACAACAAGATAATGAATGCAAGATTATTATTTCACCTATATATGACAATCACCATTCAAAATAAGAAATTTTACCAGTGTCACCAGACATTGAAGGTGCTGGGTTCAACACCGTTTCTGTGGTTTCTCTGGGTTTATTGCACACCTGTGGGGCTAGGTACACAAAGAAAACAATATAAACACACAGATAGGAACAAATCTAACATGTGAACAATGGTAGCGTTCTGGTCATGAGACAATGCATGTACTTACCTACGACAGCTTGACCCAGTGCCGACAATGAGATATTGATCTTTCCAAGTCGACCATGTCTTAGCTGCCTCTCCAGAAGTTTCTTGTTGGTGACAGTGTTATAATGATGAGTTATATTTCTCATCAGAAACACATGTGTGGATGGACTCATATTACTTAAAAAGTAATTGCTTTTCCTCATGTTTGCAAAGAACTGTTCAACAACTTGACTGTTCAGCCAGCCTTTCAGCTCTGGGACAAGTTGAATTCTGCGTAATATGTCCTTGGGATCTTTTGTATTTCCCTCGTGAAATCTGTCATACAGGACATAATGGTCAGATGATCCAGTGACAGGATGAGGATTTTCATTTACACTATCCATCCTTTCATGTAGCCATGGAAGATTCACTTTCAGGCTTCCATCCTGTGCAGCCATGACATTTTCCTCAGTGGGCTCAGCCAGTCGACCTTCATGTGGATGAAATGGCAGTTTATCAGGAACCCGCAAATTGGTGTGTGCCACCAAACCCCTCGCAAAATCCTAAACACAGACGTTTGGCATGTGCTTCCAGGACAGGAGAAGGTCAGCAAAATCCCGGGGACTTTCAGCACGAAGATTAAATTTAACACTGTATACAATGCCATGTGGACATAGTATTACAGACCATCCTCCTGCAAGCAAAGATTTAAAAAGTTGTTTGTGATTGTAATTACATATTTTAATGCTACTTCTAATAATCGCTAAGTGATGCTTACCAGAGGCCCCCCATATGCTTTGAAAGACCTTATCATATGTCTGCCTGCTCTTCATCTTCTCCCTCAGTCTGGTGATGAGATCAGAGCGGGAGCCTTTGGAGTCGATGTTGCATGCTTTACACAATTTTCTTACCACTCCAACCTGACAGTAATTAGGGAAAAATGTAAATGGAACAACCCCAGAACTTTATGTCACATATTCTGAAAACATAAAAGCAATGTTACCTTTTGTTTGGCGAGTTCATCCAACAGACGGTCTTCTGTGACACTGCTAAGCTTTGCTTCATGTGAAGAGCTTGTTCCTACTTTTTGAAACTCTGTGTTAAGCACAATGTCACTTGTTCGAGTTTCATTCCCGATCCATGGTGCCCAGTGCGTGTAACTTGGTGGAACTGAAAATGGATTCTTCACGCCGCCTACAGAAAATGGCATGTTTTTATTTACAATCTAAATTACTTTAAAACACTGAATGACTTTCGCCATCACTCACTTGGAAAAAACCCACGGCTTATCATTTCCAGGTGAATAGAGTTCCAAAAACCTTCAATGTCATGTTCACCATTGAAGTCTTCCGGGGCTTTGAGGTCACTCACTATAATAAATTGACTCATAAGAACATGCACATAATGTACACAATGAACTATAAACACAAATGTACATTAAACTTACCTGCTAACTTGAACACCCCTTTTCTGTGTAAGTCCATAACTACCACAGGGGGATGAAACCCACAGTTTATGCAGGAGTACATGTAGTCTGTGTCAGTCAAAGCCTCAAAATGGCAATAAGCATGAAAAATGGTATCCCTAGAAGGAAACTTCACTCTTCTTAAGCCCTCCAATGAGTCAATGACCCTTGAAGCCGATACATGGTTCTGTAATATGACAATAGGGTGAAGAAGACTATGATTACACAGATATTTAAATTTGGGCACCAACATATAATAATGACACAAACACATTTTTAAAGCAATCTTCAGATGAGTATATTTTATTTTTGTGATCCTCACCTGCAGATTTTCTCTCAAAAAAAGGCAGAGTTCAAGACACAAAACAACGTGGTTGTCAAAGTTGTGAAGCCCATCTGTCCACTCCTGGTATCTGTAGACCATGTGGCACTGAGGACACAATCTATGGTGTGTTGAAACATCTGTTAAAGACAAATCACATTAATGTCAAAACATTAGTATAGGAACAATTATAACTAATTATTTCACACTGATGTTTAATCTTATTCAAACTTTATTTGAATAAGAAAAAATTAAAACTTACTCTCAATCACTCCCATCATGCTGACAATCCTCGCTTTATTGGTAACTAGAACAGCCTCATCAAGTTTTGGGTGCTCTGGGCACACCTGGCACAACGTTTCACATGGAAAGAGCTGTTTCTGATGATCCATTTTCTGTGAGATGACATTTTCTGGAAGAGATCCAGGAATTTTTTTCTCTTTAAACATATAGCGGATACTCCTTTCGATAGCAGCATTGTCCTCAAAGGAAGAACTCTCCTGAGTCATCTGTGATGGGGTGCCTGATGATAGTGGTACAGTTGATTTGAAGATGTCTCTCTGTGTCTGGAAGAGATGCCATTTAGCTATGTTTTTATGAGGACATGATATTCGTGGCTTTGCACAAGCACAATGCAAGGTGTTCCTCAGAGCATTGTAAGTCACAAATATTCTGCCAAGACGGCAGAAACTGTGTATTTCCGGCTCAAATACAGACAAACAGATCTGTGTTGAGGATCCACCAAAATCCACCCTCACACAAAGTGGAGCATGTGCCATCTGGGCAGCTTTCTGTCTCTTTATGCATGTAGCAGCTTTGGCCTCTCCAAAAAATTTAAGGTCCACCATTTCCATCACGATGTGCTCTTGAAGAAAAACCTCCTTTACAGTTTCTCGGCAGTAATCTAGTGAGCGAAGGTGCTCACATAAACTGAAGCCTAGTCCGCTCCGCTGGGCCAGCAACTGGTATTGCTGACATTCCTCCAGCTCACATCTGATATTGTGAGACATCCCCCATGTTTTCCTCTGAACGTGAACTGGCACAGAAAACCCATGGCCAGTTCTCTGCACAGCAAATAACCCTGTAGTTTCATCTACACAAACACACTGCAGATGACTGGCCAGGGAAACATCTATTGATTGATCGGTTGGAGTGCTTCCTCATCATGTGAGCCTTGTAGTTTTGGTACGAAGAGTAAGGCCACAGTGAGGGCATGTCATTTTCATGGACTTTCCATCAGCTGCAGTTTTATTGAACACAGAGGGTAGAGCATAGGAATGTTCTAACAAAGATTCAGAAAATGGTTCACATACCGAAGACAAAACCTTGGGGGGGAGATGGGGCTCCTCGAAGAGTACTGCCGGAAGAATAGGGGTCTCCTCGGAGAGTTCAGCGGGGAGCAGTCCTGATAATGGTGGCTGACTTGGCATTGAAGAATGCTGACAAGACAATAAATGCCTTGCCATATCCCCCGCCGTATGATTGTAATCTTACAGACAGGGCAGTGAAAGTGTCCTGTTGTCCTACAAGGCAGCCTGCACCGGCATATCATTTTATCTGTAAGAGATAAAAAACAAACAAACAAACAGATGTAATTTAAATGTAGTTGTATAGAATGCAATCAATTTATCTAACAATCAGATTCAGATTGTACATGTTAACAAAAACATCCAAGCCATGCTCAATAATGAAAGCAAAATGGTATGGATCACAAAAGTTATGTCAAGAAAAGTGGTGAAAAGTAAATAAAAATATATTTTATAATATAATATATATATATATATAATATATTTTATAAAAACACTATTTTTGTTGCAGATGAATGCACTGAACTGTACAATGTCAACAGCAACTTTTAAGCCAACAAAGATACTGCAGAAGTCCTTAAAAAGTGCATATTTATAACTATAAAGTATATTTAATACAAAGATACCATTGAAATGCAAAGCATTTTTTATATGCACACTTAGATGCTCCTCAATCTTTGCCCTGACGGTAGGGCTGAAAGTGGGGCACAGAGGGCAGTGAAAGTCCTCTGCAACACGTGTTGCATTCCTGCAATTCTGGCTTTAAGCCCGAATTCCAGATTGATATGTGCATCTAAAACAGAGAGAAAAACAGATTAACACCATATACACATTTAAGTTCAGGTTTTAAGAAATAACAATTTACAGTTGGCATGTAATAGATTTGGGAAGAAAATTCTTGAAAAAACCCCCAAATATTTTACAAGACACTTTAATTTGTGAGATATGTTTCTATTGACATATAACAGTCAATTGAACAGGGGCTAACTAAAATCTGGGCAATAAAAAAGCTGTACAGAATAGAATAACGAATAGAAGTATTGATAAATATATAAATCTGTTTGTGACGTAATTTACGGTGTTGACGCTAACCAAAGGTGTCACAAGTACACACGTTCCTTACTACAGTTTAGATACCTCTGTTTAAAAATAATCAAATAAAATTAGAAGCATTGACTCGACTTTTTAGTCAAGTGGAAGTAAGAAGTACAGGGTCTAAAATATAATTTATGTACAAAATTCTGAAGTAATCTTGCGGCCCAAAGCACGCGTATGGGGGCTGATTTACAAATGTACGGATTACAAAGTACAGACACGCATGCTAAAATGTGAGAAGTGGAAGTATAAAGAAGTATAAAGTAGGCACAAAAAAGTACAGCAGTAAAGATACCAGAAAATTCTACTTAAGTACAGTATTGAAGTATTCGTTATTTTGCATCTCTGACGCCAACAATAAATCATACTTTAATGCAAAATGTGGTTTTTCTTCTTCTCGCCCACAGAAGCCGTTAATCCAGCTCTCTTACTTAAACTAGGCCCAGAAAAAGCATATTTGTGTGTTTCTCTGCCATGGAGCACGATGAAAAAAATTAAAATAAGAAGGAATGTTGTTGTACGCGCAAAAAAGTGGCAACATGATCATTGTAAGAAAACTAGACGATTCCTAGAATTATGAAATCACTAACGGCAAATTTATTTAAGAAAGACTCTGTCCCAACCTTTGCGATCAACTTGCAAGACTTCCACGGTATCCATGCGTGTTTATGGCTACTGTGGAGGTCACGTGCTTCCGCTACTGTGGAGGTCACGTGTATCCGGTTACTGTGGAGCTCACAGTTCGAACCACTTCCTGAACCAGTCACGTGGTACAGCGGGCAGCGAGGCTTCGGACGTCATCATTTTCAGCTCCTCCCATAAAGCGAAGCAAGCCTCGACACGCGCGCATCGCGGAAACGCCTCCATTACTCGACACAAGCTTCAAGCCTCGATACAGAACGTCCCATCACTACTGCTGTGTATGTGTGACCAGCCCCACCGCGTGGCTCTTTGTGAGTAGCTCTTAACCGAGTAGTGGTTTTGCTTAGGTGACGGCGGCCTCCATTACTTTGTTTGGCCTGCCTGGTTATCGTTAATAGCAGCGTTGCTGTCTTTTTCTGTTGAAGCCTTATAGTTGTTTTCTTTGTTGAAGTGGTCACCATTCTCTTTGTGTTGATCTGTTTGAGTTATCATTAAAGCAGCAGTGTTGTCTCTTTCTGTTGTTACTATTTATATGATTATTGAGTTAATTGATTATAATAAAGATTTATTTTGTGTTGAATACCTCTGCCTGGCGTTCTTTTCATTTCAACCCAGATCCAACTGTTACTGTCCCCCCCACCCTCTTTGCCTAGCTTTCATGTGGGAACGTAACAAAGTGGGGGCTCGTCCGGGATCGGAATGAAAGGAGTTGAGCTAATTACGATTGTGAACAGGTGTTTGTGTGTTGTGTGAGGGTCATTTGACTAGCTGCTGCTCTCCCTGGCTAGAACAGGGGAGTGTCTAGCTGAGCGTTTGCTCTTCCTTCGGACACTCGTTTTTTGTTTTGCCTTTTTTATTTTCAGAGCAAACCCGGGTGGGGATTGATTCTCTGTTGGGGGTAGGCTTTTCGGTGCCTTCGGCACTTGATGATTTGCCTTTAAAGTGGCCTCGAGCCTGGTACACTTCAGAAGCTAGGTGAGGCTAGATTCTGAGTAGGCAGGACTGGGGAGAGGGTTGGTAGTATTTTAGTTAATGGTTGACTTGACACAACACGTTTTGTTTGCCTGTTTTTTTTGGGGGTTTTTTTTGGTTGTGTAGTGAAGGTGTTGTTTGGCCCTTGGGTGGTTAATTTATGTGTTTCGGGCCGATTTGAGTTTTCATGGCCACTTTTGATATTTCTGGGTTTACGGCAAAGCCGTCGCTTGCCGTGCTGGATGTTTGTAGGAAGAGGGATCTGCAGGAGGTGGCAACATATTACGGGATCAGTGTCTCCACTGGTCTACGCAAAACAGAGCTGAAGGCTGCTCTGGTGTCCGGGTTGTTGGAGAAGGGGGTGGTTGTATTGCAAGAACCCCCGAGCACACCCGGTCCGGTTGGACCAAGTGCAGCGCCTCATGTTCCAAGCCAGGTCGTAGAACCGTCATTGTCTACACCCGTGGGACAGGGGCTGCCCGAGGGCGGGCCAATGACGCTGCCCCGTTTTGATCCGCTCTCCACCCAGTCATCAGAGGGTTCTAAGCAGGATGCTAGGCTCAAAGTCCGTCTGGCTCGTCTCCAGCTGGAAAAGGAGGAGCGTGAGAGAGAGTTCCAGCTGAAAAGGGAAATAGAGCTTAGGCGTTTGGACCAGGAACTGTCCGTCTGACAACTGTTACTGTCCCCCCCACCCTCTTCGCCTAGCTTTCATGTGGGGACGTAACAGTTGTCAGAAGGACAGTTCCTGGTCCTCTGTCACTGCTCCAAATTGACACCAACCATAAGTTAATTAGGTAACTTAAACATAACTCAAAAGTCATAGGGCACATTTGGGTCCATTACTATTTAACTCATTCATGCATATACAAACACTGTATTTTACATTATGCCATTACTTTACCGCCAAGTTAGCAGAGATAGAGAGAGCGAGAGGGAGAGAGAGAGAGAGAGAGAGAGAGAGATGTGTATGTGTATGTGTATATATACACATGTATACAGTGGCTTGCAAAAGTATTCGGCCCCCTTGAACTTTTCCACATTTTGTCACATTACAGCCACAAACATGAATCAATTTTATTGGAATTCCAGGTGAAAGACCAATACAAAGTGGTGTACACGTGAGAAGTGGAACGACAATCATACATGATTCCAAACATTTTTTACAAATAAATAACTGCAAAGTGGGGTGTGCGTAATTATTCAGCCCCCTGAGTCAATACTTTGTAGAACCACCTTTTGCTGCAATTACAGCTGCCAGTCTTTTAGGGTATGTCTCTACCAGCTTTGCACATCTACAGACTGAAATCCTTGCCCACGGTATAAACACTGAAAGGTGGTGGATTGGCCAGATGAAGGGAGATGTGTAAAAATAACTCAGTTGTTTGGTGGTGGCTATTGCGGAGCTTCTACAGATTGAGTAACATTAGCAAGTGGTGGAGACCAGCAGATGCAACACGCTGGCAGGTGGATGACGGAAAGGCAGGAGGAGCAGAGACCCGAGGTGGTGAACTGGACTTCAGGTAAGAAGTTATGACCTGCAGTCTATCTGGGTCAGATATAAACCAAGTTGAGGTGTAGTTTATTTTCGTTATGCTGACTTTTTACAGTCAGTTACAATAACTAGTACTGCGTGCTAGCTAGCATGACGGAGTTTCTATACAGCTGGGTGGGTGCTATGTTACTGTTGAACTTTATTTTGTTCATACAGTTAATTATTAGAGTTGCCAACCGTCCCGTAAAAAATTTAATCGTCTTGTATTCAGAGAAAATATTACGCGTCTGGTATTGAGGTGAAAAGGAACACAGTTTGTCCCGTATTTCAGCTACAATGAAAAAGACACAAAGCTGGAGTTATTCTGTGTCTTTGCTGCACAGCTGCCTCTTCTTCTCTCATTCTCTCCTGTTTCTACTTCAATCATGAAACTGATCAATGATCAGCTGATCGGCTTTTCTCTCTCGTTTGTTTATCGCCCACTTTGCGCCAGAAAGAGGAAACCAGCGGATGTCGCGTTAAACAACAGCAGCACGTTTAAGCTTGATCAGCTGTTGTTAGAATTTATTTAATATTAATTTCTAGTATCAGCTGATGTTTGCTGGAGCCACAGCTGTAAAGCTGCTGGTCATGATATCGGTTTGTTTATCTGGTGAGAGGGAAACATGAAGATGAAACCAGGAGATGTCCTTACTGAATCATCAGAGCTGAACAGGTGATGGAGAAACAGGTTTACCTTTTAGGTGACATGAATGAGTTGAAGGGAAGTTATGAACTGTTTCTGAGAGACCAATAACACCAGGATCCTTTTCTACGTAGCTGACAGCTGGTAACTGTGCAGGGGCAAAGTTTTGCCAGGGGGGCAGGTAGGGCATTAACAGGTAAAGGGGGACACAAAGAAATACTTTTCTTTCTTATTCTCATTTAAAATGTCTTGCTTTTATCTGAAGCTTACAACAAACGTTTTTATCTGATGTAAAATGTATAAAAATCCATTATTGTACATAGTGATTTTTTAGGGTCCCATCATAATTTCTTCAGAAGTAGCTAAGTACTGTATGTGATGCCAGTATTTTCCCACATTTTCTAGATACTGTACCAGTACTGTGTGTAAAATGCCATCAAAAAGTCAATTAAGTTTTATTCTTTCTCACCTGTCTTTCTATGTCCTTTCACTTTTTAAAGGTTGCCATGTTAGGAAAAAATATTTTGCCCTGCTATGCTGTTTATTGATGTGGCCAATTAATTGTTTATGAAAAGATATGTAAATCTGTCATCAGTTATCAGTAATGATCATGTCTCATCTCTAGTCTTTGTCTTAATTTCAGGTTTTCACCATGTGTTGTAGATAGTTCGGGAGGTTAACTCGACCAAGCAGTCTACTTTCGGTACTGTTTAGAATACCAGAATAGGGAGGATGGTGTAGGTTTAAGTTTATTAGACTGATACATATATACCAACAAGACAGTGTACATCACTGTGACAACAGCGTTTGTTTTCATTCAAAGGCTTTATGGTTTTTCCTATAATACTTGGTGGACCGGTCTCTAGTCAAAATGTCCAGGCCAATTTTTTGTCCCAGTCCAGCCCTGATTCTTACTGTAATTTACCTCTCATGAGTGAATTTATGCTGCACTAATTTGAATGTTCGGGGGAAAATCAAACGCATTTTATGTGCAGTACTCAAGCTGACTTACCTTTGTTTGAATGACGACTTGTATGCGCCGACTCCACAGACAAGGTACGAAAATTTGTCAGGCTACGTCAATAGTGGTAGGTCTTCAGGGTTTCTTCTCCGCGGCCGTATTTCATACGGCTCCACAGTTCCAATGCACGCAATTTTCTGCAAGTACCGCCACTTCGCCTCTGGACGCAATCGGTCTCTATACAGTCCGTTTTCTTTTCAGCTGCTTTTAAGCATGTTTCTTGTAGTCGTCGTTCCATCACAGTGTGTTTGTTTTGATTCGTAGACCTCGTAAATGGCACCGCGCTCTGCCAGAGAAATTACCTGTTTCTCAAGTATCTTTGTAACTGTGTTATTGTACTTACATTATAATCAATGAGCTCCCCTTTGTCACTTAAAATATATGTTTACATAACTATTTTTGCTTTCGTTGCAATTTCAGCTGTCTTCTTGGCCAGATTACTCTTAAAAGAGAAATTTTTAAGTAAACAGGAATTTTTTTAAGTGCATAAATAAAGGATACATAAAAATCACTGCCAAACACTAATTGGGGCTTCTACGTTGTTACAGGAATGTTGTTTGTTGCTCAAGATGACTTGCTATCATTGATGAGGGATACATTTGATATATGTTTCACATATTATAGAGCAATAAGTTATTTATAGCAGTTTAAATACAAGCAATCACTTTTTGGCACCGGTATTCCCACTGTGACCAGGTTAAGATAAGATAAGATAAAATAAGATAAGATAAGAACAACTTTATTTATCCCGAGGGAAATTCTTTTGTCATGTACATGCTCAAAGCAGCAGGAGAGACAAGGGAGCAGATGAATAAGATATAAGATATACAATATATACAAAAAGAATAGTAGTGTACAGTAATATACAGTGGGATAGTGCAAGACATAGTATCGGATAACTCTAACAAAGTAATATACATAACTATATCCTGGTGAATAAATAACTTAACTATCAGTGCAGGCGATTCTAGAAAGTGACAAAGTATTGTGCAATAGAATAAAGGGAGTAGCAGCGTATGATAGGGGGATGAAACAAATATTCAATAAGTACTCTTGGGTAATATTGCACGGTCTGGGAGGGAACAGAATAACATTGGTAATCGTCTCAGGAGAATCACCTACAGAGTGAGGAAGAGTTGTACAGTCTTATTGCCACCGGTACAAAGGATTTCCTGTGGCGGTCAGTTCTGCATTTCGGGGCAATGAGTCTTTTGCTGCGTTTGCTCCGATGGTCCATCATGGGGGCGTGCATGGGGTGGGAGGGGTTGTCCATGATAGAAAGAAGCTTTTTTAGCATTCTCCTTTCAGCCACCTCCTCCAGGTTCTCAAGTCTGAAACCCAGGACAGAACCAGCCTTTCTAATCAGTTTGTTCAGCCTGTTGGCATCAGCTGTCTTCACCCCACTTCCCCAGCACACAGCTGCAAAGAACACGACGCTCTCCAACACCGAGTGATAGAACATGGTCAGCATTTTCCTACCAACATTGAAGGACCTGAGCTGCCTCAGTAGGAAAAGCCGACTCTGCCCTTTTTTTGAAGATAGCATTGGCGTTCTTGGTCCAGTCCAGTTTACAGTCCAAGTGTACCCCCAGGTACCCTTAGTCCTCAACAATCTCCACATCAGCCCCTCAGGGGTGACAGGGGTAGGAGGAGGAGCCTGCTTCCTAAAGTCCATAACCAGTTCCTTTGTCTTTGTGATGTTAAGTTGTAGGTGGTTTAGGTCACACCACTCGACAAAGCTGTCCACCACACTCCTGTACTCCTCCTCCTGTCCATCCCTGATACAGCCCACAATGGCAGAGTCATCTGAGAATTTCTGGCTTTGTGGAGGGCTTTCTTATAAAGCAGCAAACTATTTCTCCAGGCTAAATGATGATCCTCTAAATTTGTGACACGCCATTTCCTCTCCAGCTTACGAGTTATCTGCTTTAGGCTACGTGTTTGAGAATTATACCACGGAGTCAGGTACTTCTGATTTGAGACCTTAGTTTTCACAGGAGCTACAGTATCCAGAGTCGTACGTAGTGAGGAGGTAAAATTTTTAACAAGATAATCAACTATGGGCAGAAATCTGTGCCATCAGAAACTGAATTAGAATAAGTTAAATTTGAATTTGAATTGCTCAGATTGAATCTGAATTGTAACTTGAATAAATGCTTTTGAAAACTGAATTTGAATTAGTCTAATTTGAAATTGAGAGAGTGCCTTCTTTTCTTGTTGTTGTGTGGTTGCTGCGCGGAGCAGTGAGGTAGCGGCAGTGTTCTGGCGCAGAGAGAAATAAACGGCTGTGCTCCCAAGAAACCTCTGTCTCCTCCGTGTCTGAGCTCGCCACAGTATTTTTCAAAGAAACCTATAAGTCACTTAAAGTCAAGTTCACTCATGAAATGTGTCTGTCATAATAACGTTACAGGCTATGCTAGGCTTTGGCCCACATCAGTCTAAAATTGTATGTAACCCTGAATAACGTGTTTGGGAAAATAACTGCACAACAGGCAGCACTATTAGTTATCTCAGTCTCAGAGTAGCATTTCTAATTTTGATTGAAACGGCAGAGAAAACGGCAGCCTCGAGCAGCCAGGATATTAGTTTACAGAGGCTGTTAAAATTATATGTCTAATGTTAAAATGTTGGTTCAAATGTTAATTTCATCCTAGTGGCACTGACATATTCATAGGGTTGATTTTTGAGACAAAATATCATGAGGTAGTCATGATTTTGCAAATATTCCACCTTGCAGTGCAGTTTGCACAAATCTTTTAAAAATGCACTCACCCTACAAACATTACTGATGAGTGACTCATCAGTAATGTTTGTATAGTGTGCCTAAAATGTTGCATAATTTTGCTGAGAGATCTATTACTGTGTGGTAATCTTAGATGAGTAGTTTTATGGACAAAACCCAGCAGGTCATTCAGTGTTTCCTTTGTGCTAATGTATAAGACATGTTGGTGTACTATAACTGAAGTAATGTTGTTAAATCCTTAAAGTCATATTCTTTTATTGTCGTGACTGTATTTAAAGCTATTTTTATTTTTGTATGATACTTGATTTATAGGGCAGCACGGTGGCACGGTGGTTAGCACTGTTGCCGCACAGCAAGAAGGTCCTGAGTTCAATTCCACCATCAGGCCGGGGTCTTTCTGTGTGGAGTTTGCATGTTCTCCCCGTGTTTGCGTGGGTTCCTTCCGGGTACTCCGCCTTCCTCCCACCATCCAAAGACATGCAGCTTGTGGGGGTAGGTTAATTGGATAATCGAAATTGTCACTAGGTGTGAATGTGCGAGTGAATGTGAGTGTGAATGGTTGTCTGTCCCTGTGTGTTGGCCCTGCGACAGACTGGCGACCTGTCCAGGGTGTACCCCGCCTCTCGCCCTATGACAGCTGGGATAGGCTCCAGCGGCCCCCGCGACCCTGAAAAGTATAAGCGGAAGCGAATGGATGGATGGATGGACTCGATTTATATGGAATATGGCTGAAGTAAACTAAAGTCTAAAATACCTAGTCAGTCATTTGTTTAATAGTAAATTAACATTATATAATTCACATATTAAACTATGAACTGTAATTTTAAGTGGTTTAAAAGCATGTAGAATAGCATATGTAGGCAAGTATATTTCTCATTTTTTTTGTTTGTTTTTTTTTTAAATCAAGAAACAAAGACAAAAAGGAAAAAAAAAAAAAAGAAACAGGGCAGGGTTCTGCGGTTGATTCGTCCGTCCCCACCAATGCAAAAACCAAATCTATACCCTTGGAATGGATTTCTTCTAATGTTGCAGCAAGAACATCAGATGTGTGTGAACCTTTAATAGGTCTACAAGCCAGTGCAGCAGAATGCCTTTCTAAAGAGATGTCATCTATCCAATGACAAGTCACTCCTAAGTAGCTATGCTGTCTGGCAGACCAGCAGTCTGTTGTGCTCACTTGTTTGATTCAAATTCAAATTGAAATTGTCTTTGTCACATACACAGTCATACACAGTCATCTGCCCTTTGGTTTCACCTGCACAAGTGCCAAGGTAGGCCTCCCCTGCATAATTGGTTTCCCCTTTGTCGGGAGCAGCGCTGGGCTGTTCAAATCACAGACAAACAGTATACCACATTCATGATTTTTAGTTCACAAACACTTGTAATGACTAACTACTCCTGACATTTTGGAGATGTTAGTTTGTAAAAAATCATTGTTTTCAGTGATTTGAAATGCTGTTTACATGTGGATGAAACAGCTGCGTTTCATCCGCACCTACACAAAAATACCTGTGTAGGTGCGGAGGTAGCGTAAAAGAGTTAGTAGTTACTTTCTTACTACTTGTTATTTATAGCGGATTACTTGTATTTGCTTAATTGTTTACTAAATGTTTGAGATGTGAAATAAACCGCAATGGAGCAAAATATGGGTGGGTGTTGTTGGAGGATGTGTTTGCACATGTGCACATGTGCACTTGTAAAACAAAGGGGGGCCTAGCAAAAAAAGTTTGGGAACCACTGGGATAGGAAATTAATTTAACCAGGAAAGAAAAAAGTAAAATATAAAAATTAAAGTTAAAAATAAAATAACTACAACAAAATACACAATATAGAAAATATATAAAGAATATATGAAGAAATACAGAACAATAAGAGCAGCTGTATGAGTAATAAATGGTAATGAAAGAAATGCAATGTCCAGGGTTGTGCAATCCACATATTTAAGTGTCTTGTGCTGTGCAAATATGCTTAAAAGTGACTTATTTAAGTGACTTGTGATAGAGCAGGGGTGTCAAACTCATTTTAGTTCAGGGGCCACATGGAGAAAAGTCTATTCTCAAGTGGGCCGGGCTGGTGAAATCATTGCATATATGACTTAAAAACAACAACTTCAGATTGTTTTCTTTGTTTTACAACGATCAACAGAAAAATAAAGCTAAAGCCTGTGGACAGTATGTTCAAAATAGTACAGGCACAACAGAGCTATTAATCATAAAATATCTCAAGTTATTAGAAAATTCTGAGGACAAAGAACACACAAACACACAGTGCCTCAGTGATTCACAGAACTGTTTCACAGATCACAGAACTACATCAGGGTGTCACTTCGCAGGCAGCAATGTAGATAAAAATAATGAAATCCTGTTCCCCAAACAAGTAGGTTAAATATATAAATCAAATATAATCAATTAGAAACAGTAGCACATCAACATAAAAACATATAAACATAAAGCTGGAGCCTGAGGACAGCGTGTTGTCAAGAGGAGGAATATTTTACTGCTATTATTGGCTGCTATTTTTATAATCATCATTGCCATTTCATTATTAAGAGTGATGCTGCATTCAGATGCATTCAGATGTTCAAATATATTGGTATTATATTAGTCTTTATTACAAGTCCAGCGAGAACCACTTTAAATTGTTGAGTTGAATCTATCCTTTTAAATGCTTTTCAATGCTCCTATAATCTTAAATGTTTCTGTGTAGACTGCAGCGACAGGAAGTTACATGTTTTTGAAGTTACATGCTTCTGCAGAAGTGAAACCGAAAGCAGAGTCTCAGTGCAATAATTCTGAGGAGCAGTTTCGATGATGCTATTGTCTTTTATGCATTTATCTTTGATTAAGCTTTGATTAAGCTTTAAGTAGTTGTATTAGATTGAAACATTTGTTTTATATATTTTATATATCAGTCAAGATTATTACACACATACACACACACATAGTTTCAGTTGTGCTGGCCTTCTGTCTAGTGGAAAGGTTACAAGGTCTGGCTGGGGAGCTGAGAGGTGAAACAAAGGGCAGCAGAAGCTGACATATACATACACACATATTAGATAGACTCCTTTGAGTAGGTAAGAGTTTAATCATGTTTTGCTATAACTGCAAAGTTGGGGTGCGTACGTGTTAGTCTGTTCCAGGAAGTACACCAGATGTCCCAGAGATAAGCGACAGCGGAGGCGAGCGTCCGAGGATGGTGACAGGAAGCACCTGGGGTCGAGCCAAAGACAATGTTCTTTTTTAAAACTGTGTTCAAAGTTAACTGAACGCTTGTGGTTTAGGCTGACGTATGCTGTATTGGATCTGCCTGACAACAGAAACCCTATAAAGCCTTTGTCTGACTATTGTAAGACAGTTCGACGCTGAAATCTGCACAGCGTTCGGACTCCGCATGTGTAATTCATTAAAATGCCGTCTAATTGCACCCAGCCGGATCTGTGGTTATTTTTGGATTCCTCCTCAATATTTTTGAACCTTAACAGTGTCCAAAAGCACAACATAGCTATTAATTACAAAACACCTCAAATTATTTGAAAATTCTGAGGACAAAGAACACACAAGCACACAGTGCCTCAGTGATTCACAGAAGTATATCACAGATCACAGAACTACATCAGGGTGTCTCATGCAGCACTTTCAGTGGGGTTGCATAGTTTATTTGACTCCTGATACCTGGCATCTTTTAGCTTTCACCAGCTCATCAATATCAGGCTTCACATCCTGAGCGGCAGCTGACTTCAGGATGTGATTCAAGTGCCTGTGCGTGAGCCTTGAGCGCAGTTTTGTTTTATTTATGCTCATTACAGAGAAAACTTGCTCACAAAGATACATGGTTCCAGTTTTGCAGCGAGGGCTGTCAAGTTGGGGTAACCTGGCAAGAGATTCTGATAGAATGTGTTCAAGCCAGCTGCGGCAAGTTTGCCCTTCAAATCCGAGTCACACTGCAAGTCTATTATTTCAAGTTGGAACCTGACGGGCAGATCAGAGGGATTCACGGTGAACGGCGAGCAAAAAACTTGGAAGTCTTTCTCCAGTTCACCAAAAATCTGAAATCGTTGCTCAAACTCTATAACAGTCCCGTTATTTTATCTTTGCACTGCTTCATATCTGCCACACTTTGGATCGTGCACACATTTTTCAGACAGGGGAAGTGAGCTGCATCACCACCAGCGAGCTGCGTCTCCCACAATAACAGCTTCAACTTGAAAGAACGTATGCTGTCATAATACTGCGTGACAACTTTGTTGCGTCCTTGCAGCTGTTTGTTCAGGTTATTCAGGCGCTCTGTAACATCCACCATATATCCAAGGTCCTGTATCCCTTCTGCGGAATGAAATTCTAACACTGGTTTGCCCTTTTCTTCCATAAACTGTTCAATTTCTTCTCGTAAATCAAAGAACCTGGTATGGCAGGCCATAGATGTGGTCTTTCTCTCTGAGAAGACTGTCAAACTGACGGATGAAATTAACAGTTTGGATGACCACCTTCATGATGTTATGCATTTTCAGTGACTTACAACACAAAGCCTCCTGGTGCAAAATACAGTGAAAAGTCCACAAATATCATCCTGCATTTGCAGATTGCACTTTATCTCTGAACTTTTTTACAACGCCTGCTTTCTTCCCGATCATTGAGGGCGCACCATCTGTAGCCAGGCTGACAGCGCGGGACCAGTCCACTCCGACCCTGTCCAGCGCGCCGACGAGTGCGGTGAAAATATCAGCTGCGGTCATTGTATCTGTCATCGGTACCAACTCCACAAACTCCTCGGTGATGGCCAATGTGTCATCAACTCCGCGGATGAAAATTGCCAGTTGTGCAACATCTGTAATGTCCGTGCCTTCATCAATTGCAACTGAAAACGCAATAAATGACTTTACTTTTTGCTTCAACTGGCTGTCCAAATCTGCTGAAAGATCAGAAATCCTGTCGGCAACTGTGTTTCTTGTCAGGCTGATATTTGCAAAGGCCTGGTGCTTTTCAGGGCACACAATCTCCGATGCCTTCATCATACTTGTTTTTACAAATTCACCCTCACTAAATGGTTTTGATGCTAGTGCAATTTCGTTAGCAATAAGGTAGCTAGCTTTCACTGCAGCGTCACTGATGTCTCGGCTGTGAGTAAACACACTGCTGTTTCTTCAGATCCGCCAGCAGTTCATTCACCTTCTCTCTTCTCCGCTGTCCTTGAAAGTTGTCATATTTGTTGGAATGAAGACGGAGGTTATATTCTTTCAGTACTGCAACATGCTGGGAACACACCAAACATACAGCTTTCCATTTCACTTCTGTGAATAATTAGGAGGATGACCATTTTTCTTGGAACACTCTGCACTCTGCATCCACTTTTTTCTTTTTTGACAGAGACATATTGGGGCAATGAGGGTGCCAAAGCACATCAGGTTTAAATTTCGCGGGCAAAACAAAGTAGCTCACAATTACTATTGCGCCATCCAATGGACACAATTGGAACAGCAGTTTCTTTATTGAAAAATTGCTGCTCATTTTTATACTTTACAAAATCATCTCAAGGGCCGGATTAAACCCGATTGCGGGCCTGATCCGTTTTGACACCCCTGTGATAGAGTGATTTGATTTGATGACCACACAGTGTAGTTGTGCAGTAAACAAATGTCCAGAATGTCCAGTGTGTGTGTAAAAACCATATGTGTGGGTCAGCACTATGTGGTGGTGTGATTGAGAGACCGTATCACCTCCACCACATAGTACTAACCCACACATATGGTTTTTACACACACACTGTCTCTTAATGATGCTGAAAAACTAGTTCATGCATTTATTACTTCCAGGCTGGACTACTGTAATTCTTTATTATCAGGATGTACTAAAAACTCACTGAAAAGCCTTCAGTTAATCCAAAATGCTGCAGCAAGAGTACTGACAGGGACTAGAAAGAGAGAGCAGATTTCTCCTGGTTTGGCTTCCCTTCATTGACTCCCTGTTAAATCCAAAATTCAAAATCCTGCTCCTCACATACAAGGTCTTAAATAATCAGGCCCCATCTTATCTTAATGACCTTGTAGTACCATATCAACCTATTAGAGCACTTCGCTCTCGCTCTGCAGGCCTACTTGTTGTTCCTAGAGTATTTAAAAATAGAATGAGAGGGAGAGCCTTCAGTTTTCAGGCCCCTGTTCTGTGGAACCAGCTTCCAGTTTGGATTCAGGAGACAGACAGTAGAGCTGGGCGATATATCGAGTTTTTTTAAAATATCAATACATTTTTATACGAGATAATAGATGTGACAATACCCTTTATATCGATATAGTCTATGTTACGTAATAATTATACTTGCGGAGCCACATGTTTGCCTCTCTTTTGTCCACTTTTGTCTCTACGCAACGTTACTCGGCCTCGCCTCTCCTTCACTGAACACAACCCCCTCCCCCATCGCTTCACCTGCAGGCAGCGACAAGATGGACACGGCAAATCTCCGTTAACGAGTTACTGTGCATCGCCCCGTGTGTGGGGCTTCACGGCGTCAACGTGTTAACAAGCTAACCACGCTAACGAGCTAACCACACTAACTCCATTCAGCCAAGAAGGGCTGCACAGTCTAAAATCCTTTCATTTTCTCAAAAGTTGACAGCGTGCTTTATGTATGAATTCTGGTTGTGCTTGATGGCCGTGAACCGATTTTATGTGGTACACGGCGCTCAGCAATCTGTCAAAAAATGTTTTAGTTCGACTTTGCTAAGCTACGGAGCTGCACTGCTTGATGGATTGTCGGAGCATTACGGCTACCGAGGAGCATCGCAGAGTGATACGTACTGTGCTTTAACGTAATATTATCATACTGTGTGTGTATGAGGACCATAAATGGCACCTGTTAAGAGACGTGGTTACAAAGAGGATTTCAAACTCCAGGCTGTCAGTCAAGCAGTTTAAGTTGGGAACAGAGCAGCTGTGAAATCTGTCTCTGTAATTATGCTCAATGTGTTTAAGTTTACATTTTGACTGCACAATTGTGAGCTTTTTGTTATGCACAAAAACAACATTGTTTTCTTTTATTTATGGAGCATGATTATTTAATAATTATAATAATTATATTATAATTATTTTTTAATAAATGCTCATAATTTATTTTTGAGTAATTTTTTCATGTACATCTATTCTGTATGTTAATAAAAGTGCCTGTGTGACATCTGGGACACAGCTTTGACTAAGGACTCTCTTTTTGTTCGTACTTTATGGCTTAAAAAAATATCGAGATATATATCTTATATCGCCATCCAGGTAAAAAATATCGAGATATGAATTTTGGGTCATATCGCCCAGCCCTAACAGACACTATCTCTACTTTCAAGATTAGGCTTAAAACTTTCCTCTTTGCTAAAGTAAATAGTTAGGGCTGGACCAGGTGACCCTGAATCCTCCCTTAGTTATGCTGCAATAGACGTAGGCTGCCGGGGATTCCCATGATGCATTGAGTTTTTCCTTTCCAGTCACCTTTCTCAATCAGTATGTGTTAACAGACCTCTCTGCATTGAATCATATCTGTTATTAATCTCTGTCTCTCTTCCACAGCATGTCTTTATCCTGTTTTCCTTCTCTCATCCCAACCGGTCGCAGCAGATGGCCCCGCCCCTCCCTGAGCCTGGTTCTGCCGGAGGTTTCTTCCTGTTAAAAGGGAGTTTTTCCTTCCCACTGTCGCCAAAGTTCTTGCTCATAGGGGTCATATGATTGTTGGGATGGTCTCTGTACCTATGAAGTGCCTAGAGGCGACTTTTGTTGTGATTTGGTGCTTTATACATAAAATTGAATTAAATTGAAGTCTACACTTCTGCACTAGGTTGAGTTTATCAGTGAGGTCTGGGTTGTTTTCTTTCTCTAAGAGAGAGAGAGATGGTTTTATGCTTGGACATGTCTGCAACGGGCCCTAGTATGTGTTATTTTAATCAGTATTTTATTGGTTACACTTGTGTTTGCTTTTGTTACAGTGCACTGAGATAAGAAAATCTGAGAGGTGTGATCCACCGACGGTGATATTTTGTGAGTTCATGATTTAAGAATCAGCTCTTTAAACCAGGCCTGAGAGATTGAAATTTAAAGTGCTATGAAATATTCTTACTGGAAACAGTTGCAAAGTGTGTTTCTCCATGATTATAATGGGTTTTGGAGAAATTCACTTATATGGGACACTGATCACATGACATGGTCCTGAGTCTAAAAGGATTGCAGCGAGTCAATCCAGTCCAAAATAACAGGGAAGTGTTTTCCTTTAAAATGATGATGTCATCTTGCTGTTAATGGATACTCGAATAGGTTGTGCGTGAGACTCCATTATCAGTGATACCTGGTATGGATGTGTGTGATTGAATGCATGCGACTGGACAATGATGGACTGACGATGTAGACTAAAACTTTTGACTGACTTGATACTGAGACAAAAACTGCACCGACCTTAGGATTAGTAAATGTCGACAAACAATTCACCCAGCCGGTAAGAAAAGGGTGGATGCATTGTTTTGTTTTGTTTTTGCAGGAGCAGGAGGACAAGAGAGACCGGAGGGGGAGACTGTAGCTTCACATGAGAGTGTGGAACTGCAGACTGAACCCTTTGGCTGCTAATTTTAAGTTACTGATGGTTGCATTAAGAAAATTGTATTTTATTGGCTGTGTTTTGATTAAGGTATCAGATTATATTGTTGGGAATACCAAATGCTACAGTGGTGAAAACGTTTGATATCACTCATGACTGGAATATGTTACTATTAACCATAGCAGGCCACTGTAAAACTTGATTACATTTTATAGAGGAAAATTACTCTCGCAAAGATAAATAAAAATACACATCTCTTCATAACAAAATGGAGCCCCAAAGAAAAGGGAAAGTTTCTGCTGTGTGGGATCATTTTGATCTTTTAACTGCAAATAGTTTGTCTGTCTTTGTTTCAGTGTTTCAATCTATCAGAATGGGAAAAACAGCAATGTGACTTGCAGTGTAAATTATTTATTTCATGTTCTGCATTTTTATTTTTTTCCTTTGTTGTTAATATTTATTTTATTTTATTTTCAGTTGTTACAGACGGGACAGACGTGACTGAGGGATAGGAAAGGGAGAAAGAAAGATGAAGGAAAAGAAAAACAGAAGGGAAGAGGGACAGTGAGAAAGGGCTCTTAAAAAGAGAAAGAAGAGAAAAAAAATCTCCTGGATCACCTGTTTAGAAACAGGTCACCTGAGAAAACAAGCAAAAAAAACAGAGCAACATACTAAAGACAACACCATCACATTAATCTAGCTAAGTGTAAACAGTAGTAAATACTAAATGTAGCGAGTAAAAGCCATCGAGTGTTCGCTAAGGGCCTCTATACTACTCGTGCAAACTTTCAGGCCCAAAGCTCTCACAGGAACGAGCCCAGAATAAACGGGACAAGAGGGTCACAAACGGAAAATGGAAAAGGTCACAAACGACCACAAGATAGTCTTATTGGTGCAACCTGCCAGCAATGCAACTATCACCTGAGGGCTTGCTCTACCCCGGTGGTCCCAGATGCTCGTTACTTTAAAAGAAACAAATCCACCCCAAATAAATACGAGCCCAACAGAACACTTATCGCATGCACCAAGTGTTGTAGTCCAGGCAATGATTGGTGGCACTAAAATCACTCTTAATAAAACTTGTTCACTGCAAATCCACACGGAGCACCTCTAAAAGACTTAATTCCCCTAAGGTAAGAGCCCAGCTCAGGGGTTGCACGTTGCCCGACTAATATTGCACCAGCCCGTTGAAAATAAAAACAAATCCGGCATAAAAAACAGTTTTAAAAGGTGACCCTACTAAAACCAAAAAAACACAACAAAAAGAGGAGGAGGAAAAAACAGTGACAAATTCACATGTGCAGCCTGTCCTGCAGGAGGCAATACTATATAAATTAGATTATAGTGCATAAATATACTTCTTTTAATGTCAAATATATTAAGTTAACATACCTACAGCAGACAACTGTGTTTGCTGCACACCTGGCTTATCTTGGCTTATCTTCTAAAATCACTACTAAAAACATAAAATACAATAAACATCAAATACATTTCAACGAATTTAAAAAACACTAAAAGAAAAACAGCCTGTACCTCGAACCTCTGCTGTAGAGGTTTAAAACAATTGTGTGTAGAAGACAATTAAAACTTCTCAGGCTCTTCACCTACTCACACAACCATTGTTCACAGCCGCTGTCAGTGCAAATGAAGAGCACCTGCTGCTACTTCCTCTTTTATACCCTCCCTTGGGTCCCCTGGGTCCTAAAGCCTTCCCTCATTACATAAATATTGAATGTTGCTGTGTAGCAAGCAGGACTGACAGCGCACAATGTGCTTGGCAATAGCAGCCAAGAAAGGTGTAGTTTATGTCTATGAACAGTGAACACCCGTGTGCACACCTGTGTGGATCAGTGCGCTTGTATTCAAAAGGTTTCCCCATGTAATGGTCTGCTAGAGGATGTAGAGAGCCATAGCCTCGTCCCCCAGGGCATCAAGCAGGCATGGAGGAGATCCAGGCTCCAGACATCCAGAGGCCCCAGAGTACGAGAGCCCAAGGAGGACCACCGGAGGGGCATCGCGCCACCCTCCTGGGAAGAGCTGAGGAGAGCCCCAGATGAGGGGTCACCCAGTAGCCACGGAGCAGAAGCCAGAGGGGGCTGCAGTGGCGTGCAGCCAGCTGTGCCAGAGTGAACTGAGTCGCAGGCCCAGAGGGCCCCCTTTGCCCCGGAAGAGGCCTGACCGAGCAACAGGCGCCAGGCCCCGCCAAGTAGCCACCGGGAGTGAGCTGGTACATACCTGGGCACCCAGCCCCGGACACTAAGAGTCACCATCGTGCCGACCCCTGAGGGCATCAGTTACCGGCAGGGAGTGTAGTGAGGGGAGATAGGCCTTTGGAGGGCCTGGGAGTTCCCAGAGAGGTGGAGTGTAAGACCCGACCTGACATATAAACACAGACACAAACATGCATTCCCACCCTCATGCACACATATACAAATACTCAGCACTCACCCAACGTAGGGATAGACATACATGGACACTGTACACACAATCACACTCCCCAAACAAACTATACCCCAGGTCCAGGTACCCTCCCCTCTGAAGAGGAAACGGCACCTACACCGAGGAGATGTTACCCTTTCCCCCGGGGTGGAGGCAAGCAGACCACCCCAGGCTCCGCAGCAGCAGGGAGGCCCCGCATCCCAGATCCCAATCGGACGGCCAACACCTCCTCCCAGCCCCCCCGCCCCGATGGCCAGCAGAGAACAGGGGTGTGTGAAGACCCCAAACCTCTGCATTTGTTACAATATGTACCTAATCACCAGCAGCTGCCGTTGCTCTCTTGGACCTGTCCCCTTGCTTATCCCTCTCCCCTGGCCAAGGCCCTCACACCCCATATATCAAGCCTTAAATCAAGTACTAACGTGAACGTCATTTTGGTGTTAGTCAATAAACCTTTGTTAAACCCTTTACTCTGCCTCTGCCTTGGGTTTCCTGCACGTGGGTTTGATTTTTGGTTCTCGGCCTCTGGCCGTTTTGTGACAATAATAATTAAGACCAGGTAAGTACATTTTTTTCCAGATGTATTTTTAACTCTGTTACACTAGGATGTAGTACTGCAAAGAAGAAGAGTAAAACAATGAAAGAAAAACCATTGTGTTTAGCTTTGATAAATTAAAATGTACCGTTACACTCAGAGGATCAATATGAAATCAAAATATATGCAAATTTTGCATGACGCACATGACTGATAGTTGTTCTGTCCTGAGCTTTTGTTTCCTATAGCACCCACTTGGTAATTGCAAATGTTCGAGGGAGGAATATCACCAAAAGTGGGAAAGGTAAGCCCCAATTGGGGTAATAACACCATAAATGTCACTTATGGTCAAATTCCTAAAATTTGACACTAAGTATAAAATTCTCAAAAACTTAGAGATGGAGAGGAGTTCTAGATAAACATAATTTGGCAAACCCCACAGGGGTGGAGGGTTTGAATCTATAATATTTTGAAATAACACCCAATAAAATGTTGACCATGTTGATTATGTTTATACTAGTGGGCAGAGATTTGCTAATCTGACCAGGGAATGTAATAAACAGGAATGTCAGAACAGTAAGCGTTAAAGTCAACTTTGACAGTTCAGACTAGGATGACGTTGGACATCCTGAGGGTGGAAAAAGGGTTGGTGTGACCAAGGTGTGGTTTGGCTTGTTGTATGTACATTTCAAATTGATACAGCTCTGGATGGGCCAGTTACCAGGGCATGGAAGGATGACAGACTTTATTAAATGAGGAAAAGTAATTTTCTGGGATCTTCATCCTCTGCGTGAGTGGTTGACTAAAGCATGCATTAAAATAAACGCTTGATAATTGGCCATATTTACAGCTGTATTGACTTGTTGTTGACGCGGTCTATCTCATGTTTAAGGACTCTAAGTAAAAGAATGGAAAACAGTGACACTAAGAGAAGAATATGCAGTGCCACACTATCAGATGCCAGTGAAGGTTGGGCTCAATGATGAGTCAGGTGAGCTGGATTCATGGCTGAATCAAGACATAAATTCTCCTGCTGTGGTCAGTGAGGGAAAAACAGAGTTGCAAATGTGAACTTCATATTAACACACAGGTTTTGTTTCTAGGCAGTTTTGCACATGCAGGCGGAGCCAGGAGTTCAACAGATCTAACATGATAATTAAACTGATTTCATTCCCTAACACAGGGCAGCAGGGCTAGAGCAACAATACTCGAGAGGAGAATTTCTGATGTTTTCTGAGATATGATGTCACTAACCTTTTCCTTTAATTTCTAGCTCCGGTGAATTGACACATGGCAGTGTGTCAAAAAGGGGGAAGTCGAGTTTTAACATGAAACAATGGTTTCAATGACTTTATTTGTGTGTTTAATAATTTAGGTAGGGTAAAACTTAAGATTATGACCCAGAGGTTCCCAGACTTTTTCGTGAGAACCAGTGAGAAGCATAAATCATCATTTTCACGTTTAAGCATTAATGATTGAAATAAACTGAATAGCGTTTAAAATGCCAGTGTTCATGAGAAGCTGAGTATCACACTGGAGAGGAAACCGTGGGACGGCAGGCTTAATGAAACATATGCTTTTGTGAAAAGGAGGGAAATTGTTAGAATTGAAAATGGTTAATTTGTTTTTGATTTATTTTACTTAAATAAGCGGTTATAATCATTTTCATACACACATTGCAAATAAGAGTTGACACTCAGTCTTCTGAAGGTCATAAGCAGAGGGGTAAATGCACACATGCTTACACATGTAGATATGATTAGAATAAGTCCCTGGATCAGAGAGTCCTGAACATGATATTCTAAACCAAATTTGAATCACTGGAAGAACAATGGATAACAACATTAGATTATTAAGGCTAGGCAGAGAGGTGTTTTGGTTTTCTGCCTTACAGAAGAAGGAACAGACACCAGACGAGGTCACTGAGATACGAGGATCCTTCGCAGCAGAGACAGACACAGAGACTGCCAAGACAGAAACTGGGGTCAAGTGTCATGCCGTTTGGGCTCCGTCCAGTCACCTCAAGAGGATGGATCCCATAAGCACTAGAGATGGCACGATACCACTTTTCTATGTCCGATACCGATACCGATATCATAAATTTGGATATCTGCCGATACCGATATGAATCCGATATTGTGTGTTTTTTAATCAATAAAACTGTTTTTTTTAATATCTTGCTGCATTTTTGTATAAGTTCATACTCAAGTTTAAATAAACAACAACACTAAAGCTATTCTGTTATACCTGTGTGTAAAAAATACACTGCACCCAAAATATTTCATAGTTCAGCAACACTGATCAATCTAATAAACCTTACCTAACTTAAAACTTAACTTAAACCTACTCCATCCTTCCTATTCTGGTATTTTAAAGAGTACTTAGCAGAAATATTAAGCAACCTAACTAATAGGGTTGCAAACTCCCAGCGAAAAAAGAAAAGAAAAAGGGAACCACCCCCCACCCTCCACCTCATGATGCTTATTCGATGTAATCAACTTTAATTTGATACAAGGTGAAAAAAAATGCACCGAAACAAATTATTTTTCAAGAATAATTAAATAGATTCAACATCTTTCTTCAACAGAATTGCAGAATTCACAGATGGTACCTTCCCAAAGGAAAAAGTACTATAGCTTACTAGGGTATATTAGACTTAACAGTTACTATATACAGTAATGGACTTCTATACATTTTACATCAGATTAAAACTTTGGGTGTAAGATTCAGATAATTATTTATTAAAAGCTACGTATTTTAAATGAGAATAAGAAAGAAAAGTATGTCTTTGTGCCCCCTTTTCCCTGTTAATGCCCTATCGGCCCCCCTGGCTAAACTTTGCTAGATCCGCCCCTGCACAGTTACCAGCCGTCAGCTACGTAGAAAAGGATCCTGGTGTAGAAAGTAATATTAAATAAATTCTAACAACAGCTTATCAAGGTTAAACGTGCTGCTGTTGTTCAGCCTCTGGTTTCCTCTTTCTGGTGCAAAGTGGGCCAAAAACAAAGAAGAGAGACGGACTCGCGACAGAAAAGCCGATCAGCTGATCGTTAAGCAGTTTCACGATTGAAGTAGCGGCAGGAGAGGGAGAGAGAGGCAGTCGCTCCATATATTGGTTGTTAAGCTTAACGTGGGAATGCTTTACAAACATTCAGAGATGAACTTACACACTTGCTTTACTTCTCTCTGGGATAACTTCCTCGGAGATGAAATGCTGGTTTGGTAGCGAGGTTACAAATACACACAGCCTCTATCACATGACGTATACTGCTGCAACGTGCTACGGTTATGAGCCGAGTTACGCCGTGTTGCAAGTTTTGTGAGATGCTTTTTTGATATTTAATGGATCGGATTACATTTTTTATTTTTTGCCGATATCCGATCCAGTAATTTAGGTCAGTATCGGACCGATACCGATACGTAATATCGGATCGGTCCATCTCTAATAAGCACACTAATAACCACGAAGGGGTTGGCGGAAATCCAGGAACACCAGATCAAGGAGGTTCGAAAAAGAGCAGAAAATCACCCGACTGGAAGAAATTGGTAGCTGCAGCAATAAAATAAAGGTTAAAAGCTCCTTGGACAGAGGTTCTAGTCTGAGTACGTGGGAAAGGTACAAGGTAGCACCAAGATGAGGTTGGGGAAAACTGTAGCACCAAAATAAAGCTGTGGGAGAACTGGAGAGTGATGGGAGTGTCATCTGTAACTACTGTTGTTGTTGTAAATTTAGTATTTCTTGGATCTGAATTGCCCAAACACAGAGGTCATCCCACATTATTATGTAGTTTTAGTTTGCATTGTTCTCCTGTCATGTTTTTAGTTTAGAATCTGATGAGCAATATTTTAATTTATTTTTTAATTTGTTGCTTTTCTGTTTTCTACCTGAGGGATTGCCACCTTAACGTGGTTAGGGGGTTTGCTTGCCTTAGTGACCATAAAAGCTAGACCAGCAGAAGCTTAGTTTTCAGGTGGGACACCCAAGTTGGTCAGGTCATAAGGTGGAGGCCTGATAAAGTGCAATCCAATTACATGACAAAAACAGTTCTCCAGAGTAGGGGTGTCATGATTAGTTGACTAGTCACTATTACGTCGACTATCAAAGTCGTCAATGACTAATTCAATAGTCGGCACGTGATTTGAAGCTTTGTAAGATCTTTAAAGATGCAGGAATAAGTAATAGGATTTAAGAGTGTAATATCGGACTGAATGAGGACGGAAAATAGTTACTCATATTTTGTATTTTAAATACGTAACGCCGGTACATGTATTCCATTACTCCCCAACACTGCCCCTAATCCAGAGCACCCCACCCAACCCCCACACTGTTCTTGCTTCCATTGCCACCAGGTGCCCCCTTTACATTTCTGTCTGCCCCCTCATATATGCCTGTCTACAACCGGCCCAGGTACTGTCACTGGGTTCATACTAAAGGAGTGTTCACAAGAAATGATCAGTATCAAACTGTGACAACAAAAAATGTTCATTAAAGCAACCAAGAACGGCATAAGTTTGATGTGAATCTTTAGTAATGGATGGGGGAAGCTCTGTGACAATTTTATCAACAAATAAGGATTTCATCGTCTTCTGGATGCGATACCTTGGCCTCCAGTAACACTATGAGGAATCTTACAGTCATTTTGACCAGGACTTGTCTTTCAATGGAAATATTAAGCAAATGTTTAAGCCTGCTTTCTTCCATTTCTGCAATATATTTAAAATTAGAAATATCCTGTCTGGGAAGGATGCAATGGCTGTTTTTTTTTTTATATCCATGTGTGGATGCACCTGCCCACCTCCCAAATTGTACCCAATAGGATTTCCGGCTCTTTTTAGAGAACCGACTCTTTCGGCTCCAAACCGGCTCTTCAGGTTGTTTTGATGCTTTAATTCATTTATTACTAACAACACTATAAAATTATGGACAAAAGGAATTACTAATGTAAAAAAAGTGGTTTTATTTATATATGTTTATATATAAATATATGCGGTGGCCCGTAGAGACAAAGTACGTACAAACTCCAAAACACATTTCTAGCGTTAACTGAAATTCCAAAACAGAGCTACCTAGATCACTTAAATTACACAATTGAAAGTATATGTGTATTGTTTGTGTATTCATACACAAGCACTCATATATATTGAAATAATTTTAAAAAAAAATGTTCATTTACCTGTTACTACCACACACTAAATCCGGTCGTTGGTACTTGCTGGCTTGTGTAGCCACTAGGTAACAAAAGCTCAACACTGCGCCGAGCATCCTGGAGCACTTCTGTTGTCTTTTGTTCGTGTTTTAGAGTTTTTACGTGCTTCAGAGTTCATAACTGTTTTGAAATTTGTATGTGCTTTGTCTCTAGGGGCCACTGTAAATATACTTTTATTTATTCACTCCACATAAAATGTAATAAATAAATAAATACAAAAACAACTTTTCACATTTCAATTTTTAACTATTTAAATTTTCAGCTTTTTCCTTTTAAACAAATTGAAAGTGAAACAACACAAAACACTGCAAACCACAACACAATTAAATATAAATTTAAATATGAAAACAAAAAGAAGATGCACATTCTCTGTCATATGGGCCTGCATGAATAAACTTTCTGAATCCTTTATCATCTGCAACTAAAAATAGTTGTGGATGATAACTATACCTTTCTAATGTGACGTTGTTGTTCCTGGCTCTTTTCTCTGTCTCTCCCTCCCACTCTGTTCCTGTGCTACTGTGAGTGTAACTACCGCCCCTCCCCCCAGTGCAAAGCACAAGGCTTGCATGCGGAGTGAAGCGGAAAAAATGTGCGAGAGAGAGAGGGTGAGAGAAAGAAAAAAAAACAAAAAGCAAAAAAAACCCACGGCTCGTGATAAGGAGCCGGCGCGCGTCGTTCACGTCAAAGATCAGGCTCTAAGAGCCATTTCGTTCGTGACCGACACATCACTAGTACCCAGACTCTGTACCTCCCTCCATCCAACCACACACTTCTTTGGGTTTGCCATCAGCCCTGCCTGCCTCATGGACTCCGGGACTGTGACCAACCACTGCACATGATCCACCGAGGTATCACTATGAATGACAACACCATCCAGGTAAGGAACAGCATATGCAGTGTGAGGACGCAGCTAGCGCTCCACGAGGTGCTGGAAAATGGTCGGGCTTCAACCAAGGCAAACAGAAGTGTGAGGAATTGATACGAACCATACAGAGTAGAGAAGGACGTTTTTGTCTGTGGACTCTGCACACAAGGGAATCTGCCAGTGGGCGTTGGTTAAATGTAGCATAATAGAAAAAACAAGCAGTGCTTATACAGTCCGGGTCAACATGGGGCACGGGATAAGCATCAAACCATGAGACCTTGTTCACTTTGTGACAATCACCACAGAACCGTATAAAACCCTGCGCTCACTTCTTAATTACCTGGAAGCACTTTAAAGACAACCGGCCCCTCTCAACAGCCAGACAGGCTGCGTTTCAAAGTGGTGCTCCGTGAGAGTCGTGCAGACAAGCAGGGGGGAGAACACATCTTCAAATCACTGCTGCAATGCAGGAACATCACCACCACCACAGCACGTTTTTGAGAAAAATCAAATATTTTTGTCCTTGAAGATCATTTCAGAGTTTTTAACGAGCTGCAGGAAACCTGTTCAGTGTGAGTGGAGAACAGCTAAGTCTCCTCCTCTGATAAACCTCCACATGTACCACTGAAAACTGTTAAATTACTTTGAATCTGAAATCATGGGTCAAACTACTTGTTGTGAGACCATTTCTTTATTTTTCACACCAAACTGTTTAATAAGACAAACTTTACACAGAGTTCATGAAATATAACTAACGCTTTAACATTATCAGGATTTTCATAATGCAAACTTCAAATTAACAAGAAAACAGCTGCAGAACATGTGGATCAAAATAAATTCATTAAAAAACAACATGTGGACGTCAAGAATACAGTAAATACACTAAAGTAAAAGGAGGAGCCAAAAATAGAGGTTTAATAGAATTTGAAACAACTAAAAGTAGTCACCTGTGATCTTTAAAATGGTCTTGATGTGTGCTGCTGTTTTTAACTTTTAACACTTCTTTAAAATGAATACTTTAAAAAAAAGAAGTTAATTTTGGAAAAACTAAGAAAGTTCAAATGAAAGAAATTGACTGTTAAGTCTAATTGTTGAATGTTGTCATTGTGGTTCTTAAATTTGAGTCTTAGTTCAATCTATAGGATCAAGACATTCCTTTGTCTCTGACCACCTCTCCAGCTACTCTGTGCTGGGGGAGGTTTTATTGTAGACACATCTGTTTGTTGATTCTGTTTGTTGTTTGGTAAGCTTCCTGCCCTTTGTATGGCTTCACTGTGTTGTGCATGGTGAACCAATACAGGAATTGAACCATATATTGGGTTTGGGGGAGATTTCCATTTTATGACTAAGGATGTTGTTAGAAACAGTTGGAAGTTACACACAAAGAGAGACACACATTCTCACACACTCACTCAGACGCACTCACTCAGACACACACACACACGTTCTTGCACATGCATATGGGTGCTTACACATACACACTAATAGTGCCTTGTCTTAGAACCATTGGGGGGTTTTACGGTGGGAGGTGCTTGTGTTGTGTTGTATTGTGTAAACTGTAACTGTCATGTCCATAAAAAGGCTATGAGGACAGCTGCTCTTTGAAGGATTTAGGCTTCAAGAGCTGGTTCTTGACCAAAGCTTCCCTCGTTAGAAACGGATGAAGATGATCTCTTATGTTTTGCATTCTTCATGAGGAATAAGTCTCTAAACTAGCGGGGCATGTGGAAACACAGACCCAACATTGATATATATCCATATCTGTAATTTTGATACAATATCAGTTTGGTAAAAAAGATATTTCTATAACTTTAATAATACAGTAACAAGTACAACTACTAAACACTACTGTGTCCTAAGGGAACAAAGAATAAAATGTAACAGGGAGAACATTTTAGAGAATTAAAATCCCTCAAAGGAAAAAAAATAAACTTGATATGCATATCTATACATGCAGGTTCCTGAATGTAACATTCAGGGTTATTCACTGCAGGTCCAGAAATCAGAGCTACCTCATCAGATCCAAGTGTGACATCAGCTGACACTCTTTACAGGAGATTCCATCTGAACTCTGTGGAGCCTGATCTCAAGGTTTTAAGTCTGACCCTGAAACCAGAAGAGGATCTTTTCTCTCTTCAGATTCATTGTGATCCAGTGATTTCAGTCCTGCATGATCAGGCTGATGTTTGCACAGAGCAGATAATGAAGTGAATGTTTTTGCACAGCTGTACACCTTAATTCCTGAGTGGGTAACTAGATGCTTCTGTAAGTTGCTACTTTGAGCAAAGGATTTACCACACAACTCACAGCTGTAAGGTTTAAATCCACTGTGGATGATTTGGTGTCTTTTTAAGTTTCCAGCCTGGTAAAAAGACTTTCCACACAACTCACAGCTGTAAGGTTTAAATCCACTGTGGATGAGTTGGTGTGTTTTAAAGTCTCCAGCCCGGGTAAAAGACTTTCCACACAAGTCACAGCTGTAAGGTTTAAATCCACTGTGGATGATTTGGTGTCTTCTTAAGTTTCCAGCCTGGTAAAAAGACTTTCCACACAAGTCACAGATGTAAGGTTTAAATCCACTGTGGATGAGTTGGTGTGTTTTTAAGTGTCCAGCCTCGGTAAAAGACTTTCCACACAAGTCACAGCTGTAATGTTTAAATCCACTGTGGATGAGTTGGTGTGTTTTTAAGTGTCCAGCCTGGGAAAAAGACTTTCCACACAACTCACAGCTGTAAGGTTTAAATCCACTGTGGATGAGTTGGTGTCTTTTTAAGCTTCCAGCCCGGGTAAAAGACTTTCCACACAAGTCACAGCTGTAACGTTTAAATCCACTGTGGATGAGTTGGTGTGTTTTTAAGTGTCCAGCCTGGGAAAAAGACTTTCCACACAACTCACAGCTGTAAGGTTTAAATCCACTGTGGATGAGTTGGTGTCTTTTTAAGCTTCCAGCCCGGGTAAAAGACTTTCCACACAAGTCACAGCTGTAAGGTTTAAATCCACTGTGGATGAGTTGGTGTGTTTTTAAGTATCCAGCCCGGGTAAAAGACTTTCCACACAACTCACAGCTGTAAGGTTTAACTCCAATGTGGATGAGTTGGTGTCTTTTTAAGCCTCCAGCCTGGGTAAAAGACTTTCCACACTCATCACAGCTGAAGATTTTCTCTCCCTTTCTTCTGTGAGGTTTGTCGGCCTCCTGAGAGCGCTGACTTCTTGCTCCATGTTGGTCCTGCAGTGACAGAGATACAAACAGAGGCAGTGAGTGAAATGCAGTCGTGGAACAAACAGAAACTCCCTCCATCAGTGGAATCAAACATGTCCACAAACATATTGTAGGTGTGTTACCGCCACCTTCTAGTGAAATGATCACATTTCAATGATGTGGTACAATGAGAGTTGTAATGAAAAATACATATTGAAGAAATATTGATCAGCTGAGAAAATCTTTTACTTAGGGCTGGGCAATATATCGAGTTTTTTTTAAAAACATCGATATATTTTCATAGGAGACATAAGACGTGACAATATCGTTTATATCGATATAGTATATGTTACGTTATAATTATACTTGTGGAGCCGCAGGTTTGCCTCTCTTTCGTCCACTTTTGTCTCTGCGCAAAGTTACTCTGCCTCGCCTCTCCTTCATTTAACACAACTCCTCCTCCCCCTTAGCTTCACCTGCAGGCAATGACAAGATGAACGTGGCAAATCTCCGTTAGCGAAGTTGCTGCGGATCGCCCGCGCGTGGCACTGGGACGACGTCAACATGTCGGCGAGCTAACCGCGCTAACTAGCTAACAACGCTAACGACATGCAGCCCACAGGGGCTACACGGCCTAAAATCCTTTCATTTTCTCAAAAATCGACAGTGCTCCTTATGTATGAATTCTGGTTGTGCTTACTGACCGCGAACCGATTTTGCTTGGTACACGGCGCTCAGCAATCTGTCAAAAAATGTTTTAGTACGACTTTGCTAAGCTACGGGGCTGCACCACTTGATGGATTGTCGGAGCATTACGGCTACCGTAGTCTGGTGCCTCGCGGAGTGATACGTACTGTGCTTCAACGTAATATTAGGGCTGCTCAATTAATCAAATTTTAATCACGACACGATCTGGGCTTTCAACGATCATTAAAATGACTGAGCTGATTATTAGCCCCTCCTCGTGCTTTACTCTCGCGCTGCTCGTGTGGGAAATCGAGCGCACCTCTCTGCATTTCGAACACGTGTCACAACAATTAAGAGCAGCGGTCTCCAACCTTTTTTGTGCCACTGACCGGTTTATGCCCGACAGTATTTTCATAGACTGGCCTTTAAGGTGTTGCGGATAAATACAACAAAATAAAACTAGTACAGGTACCGAAAAAAAGAAAATTTATTCATAACACACGTGAAAAGACCAAGGAAACCGAGTAAACGATAAAAACGATAACAAAATAACGCTGAAAACCGATAAAAACCCTGAAAACTATACATTTCACACCTGAGCCTCAACTCTCGCGGCCCGGTACCAAACGACTCACGAACCGGTACCGGTTCGAGGCCCGGGGGTTGGGGACCGAGGGAAGCTCGGAAAGCTAAGCAGAAGTTATTTGGAGAGGAGAGTGACTGCTGTTGGTTGAAAAGAGAGGTAAAAAAAAAAACTTCAGTGGTGTGGAAACATTATTGGTTCGCGGAGTCAGACGTGGATCAAGTAGACATAGTGTGTAAACTTTGCTAGAGTGTCGTAGCTGCACCACAGAGCAACACTGCAAAGTTCACTAAACATAGATGTTTACATTTTTCATTTATTTTTTATATTGCAAACATTTGCACTGTTATCAGTATTTGCACACTATTTTATATTATTTTTTGACAATCTTTAAAGTCATTATTCAATACATTGTTATTGTTAAATAAATATCGTCAAATAATCGAGATCTCAATTTCAGTGAAAATAATCGTGATTATCATTTTTGCCATAATCGAGCAGCCCTACGTAATATTACCGTACTGTGTGTGTATAAGGGCCATAAATGGCACCTGTTAAGAGACGTGGTTACAAAGAGGATTTCAAACTCCAGGCTGTCAGTCAAGCAGTAGAACTTGGGAATAGAGCAGCTGTGAAATCTGTCTCTTTGTTATTATACTCAGCGTCTGTTAGTTTACATTTTGACTGCACAATTGTGAACACTTTGTTATGCACAAAAACAACATTGTTTTCTTTTATTTATGGAGCATGATTATTTAATAAATACTCATAAAAAAAATCGAGATATATATCGTATATCGCCATCCAGCTAAAAAAATATAGAGATATGAATTTTGGGTCATATCGCCCAGCCCTACTTTTACTCATAAAAAATTGTGAGTTCAACTGATGATATTGTTGTTTCAATGTGTGCTGATAAAAATGATCTTTGTATTTTCTTATAACCTCTGAGTTTTTTGTTTGTGAATGTAAATTGTGTATGTATGGAGGAGCCCAGGATGGAAAAGAAAAAGCTGCTGTTAATAGGTTTTTAAAAACCAACTAGCTGTGCACAGTTTCAATAACAGTGTAACTGTGATATTTGTCTTACCTTTTGTGTTGAAGTCATTGTTTCCTCTGTAGTGGCTGAGCTGAGTCCAAATGGCTGAAATTGTTCATCTCCTGCTCCAGACTCTTCTCCTCCTGTTACTCAGCTGGGACACAAAAAGTATATATATGTATATTATTCCTGATAAAATATATATATTGTCAGAAGAAAATTATGTTTTGATCAGTTACATGAAATGTATCAGTGAAGCACATGTTTATGTGACTTTTGACATGTCTCTTGTCTGTGATAAACAACTGGCAGCTTCCTCTTTTTTGTTCTAGAACATACAGATTTAGAAAAGGGGAACCTCAGCTCTGAGAATAACTCTGTGACCTTTGTACAGCACCACACACACACACATACGCAAGCTTGTATAAATAATGAACGCAGACAGTGATTAGGTGCAGATATACACTCCATAAAGCACCCCTCCATTAGCCAAACCCATCTATTTTCTGATTGGATAGTTAAATTTGTGATTGACATGACATTGGCCAATCAGATGAAAAGTAGGGTCAAAATTCGTACTTGTAATTTGCAGAGTTTCACACGTTTCCACACACAAATCTTTTTTACGCACACACAAATTCTTTACACAAATAAATCCTGATATAGAAGTACAAAACTGATTAACAAGTACAAAATATTTATGACCACAATTTGAGCCCATAATTGTGGGATATATGGGACCACGAAGCGTGCACCGGACCACGGTTGATATTTGGGGAAATCGACGGCGCATTTGGAGTACACTTCGGATTGGGACAGCCATCATCGCATGGCAGTGACGTAATCGCACTCAAAACGCGTACTTCAAGCGTGCAGTCTCTAAATTGGGACACAACCATAATCTGTGCGTGGACAGAAGAAGTGTCAGACAGACTCAGACAATTGACTGATTAACATGTGTTCTATTTTGTGAACGGTTCATAAAAAGGCATTCCCTGTGAGTATACACTATCGTTTGGCACTTTATGTTAATTAATAGCAGTTACGTATATGCAGTATTACGCAGGCTAATTTATGGTTTTAGGCGGTTATTGGCTGTTAGCATTAGCACTTGTTTATGCAGTTCGTCATGTGATTACTAACATAATTACTGATGTCACGAGAGGGGCCGTGGCTAGGATTTTCGGTTGAGGTGCCATGTTTCTGGGCCAAACAAAGCGCAAGCGAAAGAGGACCAAAACCACAAGGATAACACCCGCTATGGTTCATACTTGCTGTGCGGTCGGTTGTAATGTTAGATCGCACGGCCGGCAAGGGAATAAGGTTGAAAATGGTTTATCTTTTCATTCTTTCCCCACTTGGATGCAACATAAGGCAGCTCATGTATCGGATGTTACCAAAAGAAGGCGTCTAGTCTGGATAGCAGCTGTGAGACGAGCTGATATCCAGTTCTCTTCCATCTCCAAATATCTGTTGGTGTGCTCCAGACATTTTCATTCCAGTAAGTTATAGATATGTTCATATCACTCTTTATCCGGTCTTTAAGTCTGAGGTCACTAGCCGTGTCTGGGCTCAAACTCCGCTGCAGGTCCATGAATCACACGATCACTGTGGCATCACTGATAGTTGAAAAACTAACTAAAGTCTTTCATCCGTAATAAAATGATCAGCGTTCTGCTCTAGCATGTGTAACAATTGAGTTTATCATCCAGGCATCCATGAAAACGAAACGGAATTCATGACATTTAATGGAGTTGGAAATTAGCAGGAAGTTAGCTCGCTAGCTTCCATCTAAATACAATATAGCATGTCCTGACTGAGGGATGTTGAAAACAAATTCATATGTACAGCTCTGCTATCACTTCCAACATTTTGGTCCTCTTTCGCTAGCGCTTTGTTTGGCCCAGAAACAAGACGCCTCAACCAAAAATCCTGGACACGCCCCCTCTCGTGACATCACGCACCAAAAGCCCTATTAGGCTAATCGTTGTGTCACTTCAGACAATCCCTTTCCATCAAGGATTTTTAATTTGTTGCGTTGCTGTACAACGCATTGTACAGCAGTTGTTTTGTCTGTTCTCAATTTTGCCAGCTCTATTAAATATTAATATGTTTGTAGTTTTGTAGTTTTTGTTCAACTTCTTTAATTCTCACTCGCTTTTGCAAATTTGTACTTTTGTTTTACTCGCAGCAACAACTCCACCTCATTGTCAGCCCATTAAAAAAAACTTGGTGCTTTTCCTTGAGATTTTTGCTGCAACGTTTCAAAGTAGGGCTGCCACGATTAGTCGATTAGTCACGATTACGTCGACTATCAAAATCGTCGACGACTAATTTAATAGTCGACGCGTCGTTTGAAGATCACAAATGACGCGGGAATAAGTAGTAGGATTTAAGAGTGTAATAACGGACTGAAACAGAAGATGGCAGCACTGCATGTACAAGGATGCCAGCTGCTGTTAAACCCCGAAGAAGAAGAAGTAGCTCTGTCCCTGAATTCATAGCGCAGCCCTGCTCAGTTTCCAACAATGGCGGCAGCTAGTTAGTTTTAATATTACTCTCATTATTCTTTCTGGGTCACAAAATAAACGTGTAACATATTTTCAGGCGAGAATGTAGCTGTGTAAACCTCAAATATCTGCTCAGTTTATCAAGACACCACATATTTTCAAAAGCGCTCCGACATTTTCGAGGACGTCTGTTACCTATGGGCTCAAAATGTGGTCATAAATATTTTGTACTTGTAAATCAGTTTTGTACTTGTAAATCAGGATTTGTATGTGTAAAAAGAATTTGTGCGTGCGTAAAAAGATTTGTATTTGTAAAAGAATTTGTGCGTGCGTGTAAAAAGATTTGTATGTGTAAAAAGATTTGTGTGTGTAAAAAGATTTGTATTTGTAAAAGAATTTGTGCGTGCGTAAAAAGATTTGTATGTGTAAAAAGAATTTGTGCGTGCGTAAAAAGATTTGTATGTGTAAAAAGATTTGTGTGTGGACTTAGCTAAAAACCCCCTGCAAGTTACAAGTACAATTTTGACCCTATTTTTCTTCCTGTCATCTGATTGGTCAATGTCATGTCAATCACAAATGTAACAATCCAATCAGAGAACAGATGGGGTTGGCTGTCGGAGGGGCACTTTTTGAACTGCAGGTCCTTGAAGGGTAATACAGTTTGAAGCTGGAGGATCTCTATATAAATATCCGATAGCAGCTAGGTCCCCTTACTTTCAGCAGCTGTTGAAAGGATAAAGTTGTGGTATGTCAGTGGTTAGAAATACCATTATTACTTTAGGATTAGTTTAACACAAAGTCAGGGCTGACCCGGGACCATTGCTGTGAGTCACAGTGCGCAGCATAAAGGTCCTTTCACATCAGACGCAGGATGTGCTGCTAATGCTAACTGCTAACTAAAAGCAAAGGATCCAGAATTTGTTGCGCTGGCTGCTGAGCTCTGTGGGTTTTGCAGCAGCTCTACCTGTACTAGATGCACCTGCTCCTTGTCGTTTCTATCTCTGACTTTATGTCCTCTACAACAGTTTCTGTTTTTTTGCTAGTTCTTCAAATGTTCAATAAAAACATGTATGCTAATTCATAACGAAGAAAGCTTTGTAATGAAGACTGTCATTTCCAAAACACTGCCCCCGCGGTCCGCAGCGCTGTTGAAAAGCCTGTGGAAGTCCCTGTATAAAGCACGTAGACCTGTGACACAAAAATCACCAAACTCGGACGACCACAGACTGTTTTCCTTTGTGGTGAGGAAGGAAAACGCTGGGTTGGCATGTAAAAGGGCATTTATTCCTTCAAGGACCTGCAGTTCAAAAAGTGCCCTCCGACAGCCAAACCCATCTGTCCTCTGATTGGATTGTTACATTTGTGATTGACATGACATTGACCAATCAGATGACAGGAAGAAAAATAGGGTCAAAATTGTACTTGTAACTTGCAGGGGTTTTTGGCTAAGTCCACACACAAATCTTTTTTACACATACAAATCTTTTTACGCATGCACAAATTCTTTTACACATACAAATCTTTTTACGCACGCACAAATTCTTTTTACAAATACAAATCTTTTTACACACACACAAATCTTTTTTTACACATACAAATCTTTTTACGCACGCACAAATTCTTTTTACACATACAAAACTGATTTACAAGTACAAAATATTTATGACCACATTTTGAGCCCATAGTTACCCGCTAGCTCGATAGCTAGCCGGGGGCAAGGCTCACTAGAGCGGTGAGAACACCGGACTCCTGGCAAATCGTTTTCAAACCCACCGCGTCTTTCGCTACTCAGGTTAAACATATATGAGTCACTTAGATAACTTAAAAATGTTATTGTTTGGCTTTTTTTTTTTTTTTTGTATTTTATTTGTTCCTGAGTAAATCGGTTTGGCTGAGATTAAAGTTATAGTTTTACACAGCTGAATAAACGTCAAGCAGACAACTGATTATCACAAGTGTGAGATGCTCGAGAATATACTCCGGTGTCCCGTTATATTTTAGACAGCAAGGAGTTTATTAAACTTCACCGAAACAATCTGCAAATTTCATTAAAATTTAATAAACTACCATCTTGTCTTTATTTTTAGTTAGCACATACCTTAAACACTTAAAGCTGTAAGCTAATGATAGTTATATAAGAGCAGATGCATGCTGGTGCAATAAGCTGTACGTTTTACGTCCAATGGATGCATGATCTGATTAGTCGACTAATCGCAAAAATAATCGGTGACTAGTCGACTATCAAAATAATCGTTTGTGGCAGCCCTATTTCAAAGAGCCAGAAAGTAAATAAACGGCAGACAGAAAAAAGACGCTGGTTGAATTGTCTTAGATTTCACGCATGCACAATAGAGGAACGCAAGCGTTTACAGCCGTTTCAGTGTGGACACGCAACTGTTTGAAAGATATTGAAAACATTAGTGTGGATGTGGAGCGTTTTCAGACAAAAACGCTGTTTTCAAATCTATCCGGGCTAGTGTGGACGTAGCCACCATTTCACCCTAAAACTGAAGAAGCTTCTCGGATGAGGGCTGAAATGTCTTCAAGCAAGTCAAGCAAGTCCAGACACTTTTCTATCCAAGCTCCATAGACTACGATGACCTGGATGACTGAGAACCTTCACAAACATGTTCATTTCCATAAAACAGACACAGGCAGACTCTGCTTACAGGATGTGATCTGACAACATTAATCAAATATTTGTTCAAGACCGATTGCATTGTTAACCCTTTAAGACACCACTTATTTTCAAAAGCGCTCCGACATTTTCGGAGACGTCTGTTACCCACCAGCTCGATAGCTAGCCGGGGTTCAAGGCTCACTAGAGCCGGTGAGAACAGCATACTCCTGGCAAATCGTTTTCAAACCCATCGCCATCTTTCGCTACTCAGGTTAAACATGATATATAAGTCACTTAGATAACTTAAAAATGTTATTTTTGGCTTTTTTCAATATTTTATTTGTTCCTGAGTAAAGCGGTTTGGGTGAGACTAAAGTTATAGTTTTTACACAGCTTAACATCAAGCAGACAACTGATTATCAGAAGTGTGAGATGCTCGAGAATATACTCCAGTGTCCTGTTATATTTTAGATAGCAAGGAGCAGGCGGCTGAGTTTATTAAACTCCATCAAAACAATCTGCAAATGTCATTAAAATGTAATCGGTGACTAGTCGACTATCAAAATAATCGTTTGTGGCAACCCTATGCGATACCAATACCGATATCATAAATTTGGATATCTGCCGATACCGATATGAATCTGATATAGTGTATTCTGTAATCAATAAAACTGATTTTTTTTTTTTTTTTATCTTGCTGCCGGAGTAGGAGTAGGTTCAGCCGGATGGTTCCCCGGGCTCAGTCGGGCGAAGGGGGTAAGTGGTGGGGTGTGTTCAGAGCCCTGCATGAAAACAAGGACACTAACCATGGTGGACCAAGCTCAGGTAAGATTTTTTAGGTTGTAAGGATATAGTCATGTGCAGTGTTGGGTAAGTTACTATAATTACTAACTTAGTTACATTACTAGTTACTTCTATGAAACGTAACTCAGTTACTTCAAGTTACTCATTACTTTCAGGAGTAACTAGTTACTAGGGAAAGTAACTTTGCTTTTACTCAGAATTCTCTTCTTAATGTGTTGCTTCTGTAACTGGATACCCAGCAAGATTGCCAGTCTTCTAGCTTGCTTACTTGCCACAAGTCCACTGTGTCACATACCAATAGAAAGGAAAAAATTATGTGCATATTTCCACGAAAGAAATTCCACACCTGGACCGTCGTTGACCATCGCCATGATTCTAGCCTATGTCACAGCGTCATGTTTTTACATCCAACACCAAAACTGCAGTTGTGGTGCTTTCGACTGTATAAAACCAGAAATTCTGCCTTCCGAATAGGAAGATGTAGGTAACAACAGACTCCAGAGAAGGTGCATACAGGGCTGGACTGGGACAAAAAATTGGCCCGGGCATTTTGACTAGAGACCGGCCCACCATTATAGGCGGGTCGGTCATAAAGCCTCTGAATGAAAAGAAACACTGTTGTGACAGTGATGTACACTGTTCTGATGGTATATATGCATAAATAGATACTTTAAATGAGAATAAGAAAGAAAAGTATTTCTTTGTGCCCCCCTCTCCCTGTTAATGCCCTACCTGGCCGCCTGGCAAAACTTTGCTAGATCTGCCCCTGTGTCATCCAGGGGAGGACGGATGTTGTTTTGCTTTGTTGTGTTTTAATGTGAAGTGTGTTTATTTACTTTTTATATTGCATGTTGTGGTTATATTTTGTGCAGTGTTTTATTTATATTGCATGTTTTTGGTTACACCGTCAATCTGTCCTGGAGGGACTCCGCCCTTTTCCCATTTTACTGATTGGACACACCTGAGAGAAGAGGAGTGAGTGGTAATTTACAGAGTGCTGAGTAACACAGACAGGGGGGAGAGCTTGGCGTGAAGCGAGCCAGGAGGATACAGCGCCGATAAGCAAGGACGCAGAGCGAGGTGTCGGACGGCTTCAGCCACTGGAGGCCAAATTTTAGTTTTACAGTTTTTATTAGTGTGCTTTCCCTTGACTGCTCCACTGCTCTGTCCGTTTTTTGAGGAGGGTTTCCCTCTTTTAATAACAGCTGTGCTAAATCACCTTCCCTCCGTTACACCTGCACAGTTACTAGCTGTCAGCTACATTAAAAAAAAAAGGATCTTGGTGCTATTTGTCTCTCAGAAACAGTTCATAACTTCCCTTCAACTCATTCATGTCACCTAAAAGGTAAACCTGTTTCTCCATCACCTGTTCAGCTCTGATGATTCAGTAAGGACATCTCCTGGTTTCATCTTCATGTTTCCCGCTCACCAGATAACCAAACCGATATCATGACCAGCAGCTTTCACAGCTGTGGCTCCAGCAAACATCAGCTGATACTAGAATTTAATATTAAATAAATTCTAACAACAGCTGATCAAGCTTAAACGTGCTTCTGTTGTTTAGCGCGACATCCGCCGGTTTCCTCTTCTGGGGCAAAGTGGGCGATAAACAAACAAGAGAGAAAAGCCGAACAGCTGATCATTGATCAGTTTCATGATTGAAGTAGAAACAGGAGAAGGAGGGGGAGAGAAAGAGAGAAGAAGAGGCAGTTGTGCAGTAAAGACATAGAAAAACTCCAGCTTTCTCTTCTTCATTGTAGCTGAAGTCCGGGACAAATTGCGTCCCTTTTCAGCTCAATACGAAACGGGTAATGTTTTCTCTGAATACGAGACGATTCCCTTTTTGGGGGATGGTTGGCAACTCTAATAATTAACCTTATCAGTAAAATCATAGCACCCACCCACGTGTATAGAAACTCCATCATGCTAGCTAGTACACAGTACGAAAAAGTCAGCATAACAAAAATAAACTCCACCTAAACTTGGTTTATATCTGACCCAGATAGACTGCAGGTCATAACTTCTTACCTGAAGTTCAGTTCACCTGACACTCAGAATCCTCGGGTCTCTCCTCCTGCCTCCCCTTTCTCTCATCCACCTGCTGGCCTCCACCACTTGCTAATGTTACTGAATCTGTGGAAGCTCCGCGATAGCCACCACACGAAGTAAAGAATAACGAGCCTATCTAAATCCCAGTAACGAGTAACGCGTTCCTGATTTTGTCATAATAACTAGTTACCGTGCTCGTTACCACAATAATAACGTAGTTACTGTAACATGTTACCTAATAACGAGTTAGTCCCAATGCTGGTCATGTGATACATTTATATTGCCCATGTCATTCATTCCTATTTGGGCTGTATTTACTGATATATGTAATTTCTTAATGCTCTGCTTGTTTTATCAGGGGAGAAGAATGATGTGGATGAGGCCTTGGTCAACATGGTGATAGAGGATTCCCAGCCCTTCACTGTTGTGGAGGACAGTGGGTTTAGAAAGTGTGTTAAAGCTTTGAACACTAACTATGTTTTCCCCACAAGGCAGGTGTGTATCTTAAACTATGAAGCATGTTTCCATTTTGCCCATATTTCCATATTAAGAGCTGCACTTTCTTTTGTTTAGGATTTGAAAGCTATGGTGGTCCAAAGATACAAAGAGTCCAAACAAACAGAAAAACTGACTGTGGCAAAGACTTCTGCAGTTAGTTTGACATCTGATATGTGGACCTCCATTAACACAGAGGCTTACCTTGCTGTCACCTGCCATTTCATCGATTCTAACACTGCATTGCATTCTGTAGTGCTCGGAGCCTCATCTTTAGCAGCTTCTTCATCAGAAGCTTTTCAGCCTGTGACTCGAGGTATATGAGCACATTTTGATTTATTATGAGGCGATCGTGGCTCAAGAGTTGGCAGTTCGTCTTGTAATCTGAAGGTTGCTGGTTCGAGCCCCGGCTTGGACAGTCTTGGTCATTGTGTCCTTGGGCAAGACACTTCACCCGTTGCCTACTGGTGGTGGTCAGAGGGAGGGCCTGGTGGCGCCAGTGTCTGGCAGCCTCTCCTCTGTCAGTGCGCCCCAGGCCATGTTTTACCATTTTATTGTATTTAGTTACTTTCATTCGGTTTTTCCAGGTTGAAGACTCACCTATTCTCAGCTGCATTTGAATAAAGCACCAAATCCACACTTAAGTTTAAATTTCAAAACCTACTTTTTAACTACTGATTTTATCTACTGTTCTGATTTTATTTACTGTTTTGATATTTGATTTTATATACTGTTTTGTTTGTTTGTTTGTTTGCTTGCTTGTTTTAATCAAATTTAAATCATGCTTTTTATTTGTTTTTGTTTTTAATGTCTCTGTAAAGCACTTTGAATCACCTTGTTGTTGAATTGTGCTATATAAATAAATTTGCCTTGCCTTGCCTTGCCTTGCAACCGCTGCTTCGCCTGTGCCCTGTGAAAAGGTATTTTCAAAAGCAGGGGAAATCCTCTCAAAAAAGAGGAACCGTCTTAATCCCAGCACTGTGGAAAAGCTGCTATTTTTCAATAAAAAAAATGAAAACTCCTCCCTAGTGTCATAGGCACTGTTATAAAGTCACAAGCACATTCACATCACAACTCCCTCCCTATTTGTTTCCATGTACATTCCTGTGTTAAGCTGCCAATCTGTTATACACAAACATTAATATAATATTAAATATAACTAATATTTAGAGTTTAGTTATTGATGTCATGAAAAAAGTAATTTATTTATTCATCTTGAAGCTCCACACACTAGTTTGTGTCATTATCCAGATGTACATAAGCACGATTACAGTTTTACAATCATTCCAAAACTCTGTCCTGAAAGTTTCCACTTTCTTTTTTGTATCAGACATACTGAGACAATATTCGGGATAAATAACCATGAATGCAGCTCCAGAGAAAATACCAAACTATACCCAATTTACAGTACTATACTTTGAATGGTCTCATCTTTGAGCTTAGAATAAAGGGAAACTATAAGAGGTGAGAGGGATATTTCACTGGATTCTGACTCTGGGTGACCCCCACTCCTTACCCTTTCACCCACAGCGAAGATTACTGAACAGTTTCTGAGGAAATTAATCCTAAACTTTATACGAATAACCGTACTCTACTTTTAATATTCACATCTTTGAGCCCATTTTAAAGGAAAACTATAGGAGGTGACACAGATATTTCACTGGTTTCTGACTCTGGGCCATCCCCACTCTTTACCCTGTGACGCACAGCCAAAATTACTGTACAGTTTTTAGAGAAAATTAATACTAAACGTTACCCAAATTACATTACTGTACTTTGAATGAATGCCCTAGAGTCAGGATCTAGTGAAATATCTCTGTCACCTCTTACAGTTTCCCTTTAATCGGAGTTTAACGATGAGAAACTACTGTAATTTGTGTATAGTTTAGTATTAATTTTCTCTGGAACCATACAGTAATTTTGGCTATGGGGTGGAAGAGGAAGAGTGGGGTTGGCCCAGAGTCATAATCCAGGAAGACATCTGCGTCACCTCTTACAGTTTTCCTTTAATATCAGCTAAAATATGAAAATGTGAATTGCTATAGTGTAATTTCTTGGCAACTATACAGTACATCAATTTTACTTGGTGGGTTATACGTTCAGTATAGTGAGAAGAGAATGCTTTTTAAATATGTTATCATTTCACATACATATATGCACACATATACCTATATATATATATATCTGTCTGTGTGTATTATTTCGAGTATCGAAGTGGTTTGAGAATTGAAATAGTGAAAAATGCACTCTCTTCCACAACTGTCACTTCTCTATTTTAATTCTAGAGTACTGTTATTTGTATAGCTGCAAAGACACCTGCAATCTAGCTCCTCATGTCTAGTTTTACGACCCAAAGATCATTTCCTGTTGTTCTCTTAGGCAATATTCTCTGCAACTCTGCAAAAGCATGCTGTTCTTCACACTTCCTGTTTTGCTAAGCAATCCAATGACCTATGACACACTTTATGATTCAAAGTTGCCCTGCTTTTAAACAGGCCTGTTTTAAATGCATGAAACAAAATACACAGTAAATAAGCACTAGAAAATGCATTTTTCGAAGACACCATAGAGAAGACTTTCGTGCTTGCAAACCTGTCGAGAAGGGTCTGGCTGTAGCCACTGTGGAGCTCCACACTAACCGGAAACACGTGACCTCCACACTAACCGGAAACACGTGACCTCCACACTAACCGGAAACACGTGACCTCCACACTAACCGGAAACACGTAACTTCAGTTAAATCAACTTTGACAGCGAAAACTAAATTGCGTTTTTGTTAGTATTGATGCTGGTAAGAAATAAAAATGGTTCTAAGTGGGGGTTTTTTTTACACTCTGGGTTTGTTCAAAAAAATTCACCATCCCCTAAAATGTTTGTGGCCAAAAGTGTACAGTGGTCCCTCGCTATAACGCGGCGCACCTTCCGCGACACTCGCTGTTTTGCTGATTTTTATTTTATTTTTTACAGCACATCTTGTTGTGCGTTCTGATTGCTGTAGACCATTGTCAATCAATCTAATCCAGTGTCTCCTGTAGTGCTGGGCGATATGACGATATATATCGTGTGGATGATAGAAAAGTGTCTATCGTGACATTTGTCTTCTATCCTTTCTATCGTTTCTAACCCGAATTTTACAAATTATTACATAAAATATATCATTAACCCTTTACAACCGGTCGGAGCAGGCACACTCCGTTTTCCCTAACTATTTTTAAATCCCTGTAGAACTGTAACCACCTAAGGTAGCGCAATAATGTTTATTTTGCATTTGAAACCATACCAGTTGTACTTACATCTTATTCCATTAGCTTGCCCTAGGTCACGGTTTTCTTCCACATATAGCTTTGCAAAAATTGCATAAAAAGCACTTCCAGCAACAAAAACATAATATTCCAGAAACAGGCTTTGATGATCCGATCAGCTGTTCATAACACTTCCTACATTTGTATACAAGTCAGCGCATGTCCGCCATTACCTGTCCGAAACCGGAAGTGACGTCATTTTCGCGGAAAATGTAGTTATTTAAGCTTCAAAGTCTATGTTGGTGTTTTTAAAAGTCATGTTTGACTTTATGCTCTTCTGTATCGTTTAGAAGTCAAATTACACCGTTGTAAATAGTTTATTTGATGCACATGCTGTGTTTTTGCAAATTTGCATTTATTTATTTTCATTTTTACTGTAGTATATAAAAATTTGTATATATCAAAAATAAAACTATGAAGACACTCAAAATAAATAAATGTAAAGATAAGCTCTGGCGGACTTGGTTCTATGGTGGGTCTTAAAAGGTTAAATAGCCTGTGCAAATATATTAGTGTTGTCTTCTCACTATACATACTCTTAACTTTATGCAAGAGAAAATAAAGTATAAAAAAGTGATATTTTTTGCAAAGAAACTCTGTCTTGTGGTTTTGCAACATGGTGCTGCTTTACGTGCACCCGGATTTGCGACATGCTTTACAGTAACTCAAAACAAAGACTGCACCCTCTCCACTCGCTGTTTAGACTGCATACTTTCCAGATGACCACAGGTCAGGTGGTATATCGTGATATATATCGTTATCGTGATCTAAAATAATTCATATCGTGATAAATATTTTTTCCATATCGCCCAGCACTAGTCTCCTGTAGAGGAGCGGTCCCTAATAGTCATTACCATTACCGTTCAAACCTGACAAGTGAAATCTCCCAAAGTAAGCTTAAATATGTGAGAGGTTGACAGCAGCAGAATATATATTTTAGTTCTGCTGAGCCAAATAAGACAGGTCAGGGTGAAGAAGTGACAGCCAAAGAAAAACTTACCACAAAATGGAAAAGTTATGACAAATCAGACTATAAGGCAAAAAGAAAGTGCAGCTTTATGGTTTCATGGACAAAAGAATGTCTGTGGCTGGAATATGACAAGCTAAATAACCAGGGGTGCACATAAGTGGTGTGCAGGTGCGCATTCGCTGTCAAAATAAAAAAAGCGCACAAGATAAGATGTTGCAACACGCGTTTGCGTACATAAGATTTTCTGGAGGACAGACATTTGTTTAGAACTCTTAAAGATGTTGAAGAAGCAAGATCCTTTAAGCCAGGCATGTCCAAAGTCCGGCCCGCGGGCCAATTGCGGCCCGCGGTCCAGTTTTAATTGGCCCGCAAGTAATTTTATAAATTGAATAGAATATGGCCCGCACTCCAACTTTTGCTTGAGTGTATTGCACTTCTTAGTTTTAACACCAGGGGGAGCTGCTGTTGATCAAGGCAGTTGCTCCACCAAAAAGGACAATCACAGAAGAAATTTACTCTCAAGTTACTAAACATGGCAGAACCAAAGAAGCGAAAGATAAAAAGTGAATGCAGAAAATTTCAGACAAGGTGGGAGAGTGAATATTTCTTCAAAGAATTCATGGGGAAGTGTATCTGTTTGATCTGCGCTGAAACTGTGGCAGTTATGAAAGAGTATAATTTACGACGTCATTATGAAACCAAACATCAGGCCTATGCATCCTACACTGGTGCTGAGCGAGAGCAGAAATTAAAGCAAATGCTAGCTCTCCTGCGGGGTCAGCAACAGTATTTTTTTTTCGTGCTCAAATTGTCCAGGAAAGGGCTCCAATAGCAGCTATGAGGTCGCCCAACTCATCGCAAGACACGGCAAGCCTTTTTCAGATGGAGACCTCATAAAACACTGCCTCGTCAAAGTCACCGAAATAATGCGCCCGGAAAAAGTGCAGGACTTCAACAACGTCAGACTCGTCAGCCAACATTAAACTGCAACTGTGTGATAAAGCTGTGCTTTTGATTTTTACTCCATCGCATGTGATGAGAGCACCGATGCCACAGACGCCGCACAGCTGCTAATTTCTTTGCGGGGAGTGGACGAGAGCACGAGCACTTTAGGTGAGTAAAAATATCTTCCACAGTACCCGTGTGTTAATGTGCAGGTACACATGCTTCAAATATCAATAATGCGCATCAATTCTGTCACTACCCTGCTTTTGCGCACCGCTTTCTTATATGCGTTTTCTTGTTAACACACAGAGTAAACACCGGTGTGCACAGCGCGCGCACACGCAAGTCAGCTGATCTCATCTGATGCAGATTTGCTCCTTGGTCAAGTGACATTTGTCCGGATTTTTGCCACGATCAGCACCGCAGCTGGATGGCCCGATTTACATACCCAGCGCAGCTGATACTCACCAGAATAATTGACTAAAATTATATGCACTCCTGTTATTAAGTCCAGTTCAGTCTGTTAATGTTGATAACCGTTTCAAACGAACGTTAATAGGTGTGTTGCTAAGCCTAATAACTTAAATAACAAACTTGAAATGTACCCGTCCCATTTTCCCCTTTATTGTTTTTTCTCTGTGCTGTAAATATTCCCTCTAAGAAGAAATCTGAGGCTGCTGTTCTGAGAATGAGCTACCAAAGCTTTTTCTGAATAAATCAATAAAGATCCATTTATGGAAAACTGTGATGAAGGCAGTTTTGTCTTTAATTATATTCAACAATATAACACATTTGACCACTTTTAAATGATTTTTAATACAGTAAAGTTAAGGTTATATACCTAATTTCTAGTAAGTGGCCCAGCCCCTCCTATATTTTTATGTATGTGGCCCTCAGTGAAAAAAGTTTGGACACCCCTGCTTTAAGCAATTACTTCAGTGTTCCTCTGACACAGACTGATTCATGTTCTGCAGTTCTTACATGTTCATAGAAATTTCTGTTCAATTAGATCCAAGTATTTGAGTTGATGATTGTAATTTTTATACAATGTTGTAATTTGTGTTTCAACAATGTTTTGTTTCCGTTACAATATTATACTTTAATGTATAATATCGTAAAGGAAAGGAAACAGGAAACAAAACATCAATCAAAAAATTGCTCTTTTGTATTCGGGTTACTTACATTTATTTTGGGCTACCACAAACTGAAGAGTCCCTGCCCGAAGGGCTACCAGGGATTTTGACATTTTGCGAGCCCTGAAGTTAACGGACATCATCATGATGGGTGTGAAATGTTTATTGCTAATAGCACCAACTGTAACTACAGGCCTTAGGAACACGACCTCAACAAAACAGCATAACAAAATGAAAAAGTACAGTCACATGCTCACAGTTGGTCAAAAATAAGCATTTTCAGCTTTAATTTCAGGTTACTGTGGAGCTCCACAGTGGCTGCAGCCAGGTGCTCTTGAACCTGTCGGCACCCGAAACCGTAATATGCGTAAGAATAGCGCAACAGCATTTGCGGTGAGGCTGGCTTGACTGTGACACTTGACCACAGTTAGCAACCGCCAGATTATAATGTTGCAAGCAATCACAAACTCTACAGTCTCTCTAACTCCAGTGTATACCAAGCAATCTATTGTTCGCAACAGAGATGAACTCAACATAAACTGAACCCACATTAAAGTTAGCTCGGTGCTTACCTTTACATGAGCCCACAAACCGAGAGAAACTCCGTGATGAAGCTGGAAGTCTTTCCAAACACAGGAAACAGATCGGGCAGAGGAGACCACCGTGGTTCACGTTGATCCAGGAGACAAGGGTGTGCAGATCGATGCAGATATCGATCCAAACGTTGGTAGTGGTATATGTTCCTGTAAGTTTACTATTTTAGTCCCGTTTTATGAAAAGCAGCTCTCCCTGTGCTCGCTTCATCTACTGCACACACACACCTTGCTCCACCCCCTTTGCGGGCTCTGCTGTGATTCGTTGCTGTGCGGTCACGTGACTCAGTTGCATAACGAATCCACGTGGGATGTTATTTCAAAATTAGGGCTGTGTCTCAATTCAGGGGGCGTTTCTCAATATGCGTACTTGTGCGTACTTGCGTTCTCGTGTACTCGTGATACGTCATCAGTCGGAGACCAAGTACTTTTTTTTTTTAAATAAACTTTATTTAACAAACAATGAGTATACAACATACGAACAGATGAAGTATACAAAACAACAGAACATGAACACACAAAGCCAGGGGTAAAAGAAAAAAGTAACAATTATAAGAATACACGCAAAAATTCACATACATATATTGTTTTGAGAGCCTTTTTGTTGGTGGAGTCTGATATTGATTGTATGTACACATCCACATCCTTAAAAAAATGACAGAAATGTGGTCTTTTGTTAGTAAACTTACATTTATGGATAAAAAATTTAGCTAAAAGTATTAACAAATTAATCATAAAAAAACATTTATCATTCTTCTTGGGGAACTTAAAGAAACAGAATAAAACATTTTCCCATCGTAAAGAAAACTCCCTTAAAATATGGACAATAACAAAACTGCTAAATTCCTTCCAGAATCTCTGTGTAAAAGAACAGAACCAAAAAAGATGTGTCACAGTTTCTGGATGATCCCCACAGAAAGTACAATTAGTATTTATGTTCCTTTTAAATTTTACCATGTAGTGACTGACTGGATAACATTTATGTAGAATTTTAAATGAGACTTCTTTCACCTTATTTACAATCAAATATTTATGGGGGATCATCCAGACTGTCTTCCACTTGATATCTGGAACATATCGGTTCCACTAAGATATTATATACAGGAGAGAGACAATATCGTCCTGGAATAAACTACGTATTCTCTTATTGCTGTTACCAGGTTCCTGTGAAAAGCAGATTTTTCCTATTGGTGACTCAGCTGGATCAGGGAGAGTGACTGAGGTAGATATTGAGCTGTCAGTGTTTTTATATAACATTAGAGTCCCTGAGGGTATGGCACCAAGCACCATTGAGAATTCCTGAACACTGATTGGAAAATTATATAGTGCAATAAAGTCGTTGTAAGTAAGTAGTTGTCCCTCTTTATTAACCAGCTGAGCCACCAATAGGATCCCATTTTGGACCCAAGTTTCCAGGAAAAGTGATTTATTTTTATATAAAATATCTCTGTTGTTCCAGATAAGGTATTTGTGTGGTGAGAAGTTGTGTTTATAAATGAGGGTCCAAGCTAAGAGGACTTGCTTATGGAAGGATGAAAGTTTTACAGGGAGTTTCTCAACATTGTAATTACAATTTAAAATACAATTAAAGCCACCAAAACGAGAGAAAATATGATATGGTATAAAGTTCCAGATAGAGGTAGGGTTTTTAAGAAAATGTTTAGCCCAATTAATTTTGAAAGTGTTATTTAAAGTAGAAAAGTCTAAGACGTTAAGCCCACCTGATTCGTACTTATTCATCACAACAGTTTTTCTAATATAATGCGTACAGTTTTTCCATATAAAATTAAAGAGCATACGGTCAATATCTTTACTAATTTTCTTATCCAGATGTAAAGAGAGAGCAGCATATGTTAATCGGGATATCCCTTCAGCTTTAGTAATTAACACTCTACCTTTCAACGACAAATCCCTTTGCAGCCACTGGTTGAACTTTTTTAGGGTTTTCTGTATAATTGGAGTGAAGTTTGAAGAGCATCTTGATTTTTGATCTTTGGATATTAACAGTCCCAAGTATGTGACTTCCTGTTTAACAGAAATATTACAGATAGTATTTGCAGGGCAGTCTTTAATTGCTAGCAACTCACACTTTTTTAGATTTAGGCCTCAGAGAAATCACTAATCACACTAAGAGCTGGAGGGATTTGGTTTGCATTCTTCAAGAAGAGTGTGGTGTCATCGGCTAACTGGCTGATGACGAGCTCCTTAACAGCTATGGTGATTCCTTGTACAACACTGTTTGAAATATTAGTTGCAAGAATTTGTGTACAAAGTAAAAATAAATATGGTGAAGTAGGACATCCTTGGCGAATACCACGTTTCAGGTCAAATCTCGGGGGTGGAGCCGTTAATCATTTTAATAGAACTATTGCCATTTGTGTATAAGGTTTTGACAGCTTTACAGAAAAACTCTCCAAAGCCAAATTTTTCCAAAGAGTGGAAAATAAATTGATGTTCAATTGTATCAAAAGCCTTATAAAAATCCAGGAAGAGAATGAAGCTATTGTCAGATACCAAATCAGAGTAATCAAGTATATCCAAAACCAGTCTAATGTTATTAGAAATGTGTCTATTTCTCATAAAGCCTGATTGTGTCTCATCAATAATTGTGTCCAAGACCTCCTTAATTCTGTTAGCAAGTATTAAAGCCATAATCTTATAGTCATTATTGAGCAGGGAGATGGGTCTCCAATTATCAATAAAAAGTAAGTCTTTGTTTGGTTTTGGAATAAGTGTTATGAGACCTTGAGTAAGAGTAGGAGGGAGGGTGTTAGTCTCTATACTTTCTGTAAAAACCTGCAGTAAAAACGGAACCAGGAGATTAGAAAATGATTTATAAAACTCTGCAGTCAAACCATCTGTGCCGGGAGATTTGTTGGCCTTAAGTACAGAAATGGAAGTACAGACTTCCACCACAGTCAGAGGGCTGTCACAATAACTTCTATCTTCCACAACAATAGTTTTTAGGTTTTTAATATTATTGAAAAATCGTGTTGAGACAACCTCATTATATTTTGAGTTGTATAGTTTAGTATAGAATTTGGCACAGAAATGTGAAATTTCTCTAGGATTGTCAGAGACAATGCCATTAATATTTAGTTGATGAATAGAGTTTATTTTTGATCTGTATTTTTCAAGCCTGAAAAAGTAAGCAGAATTTTGTTCGCCCTCCTCCAGCCACCTCTTCCTGGATCTTACAAAAGCACCTTCAGCCTTGCGTCTATATAAACCGTCCAATTTATTTTGAAGTTCTAGTAAACTTAATTTATCTTCCTCTGAGATTTCTTCTGGGGACTTCTGGTAATAAGAGGCAATTCTGCTTATTACTTCTTGTTCTTCAGCTTTCCTTAATTTAGCAATTTGACTCCCATATCTTCTCAAGAATTTGCATGCTTCAAATTTAAAAAGTTCCCAATTCGTACAAAAGGACTTCTCTCTGTTAGCTTTATTCCAATAATAACCAATTAATTTATTAATCTGCATGTTAACCATTTTATCTTTTAGTAAAGAGTTATTTAACTTCCAATAACAGAATTTATGAGGTATATTATCCAGTGTAAACATTTGGACGTTAATGTGAATTGCTCTATGATCAGTGAGGGGGGTGGCAAGTATATTAACGGTAATATTATCTTTATCAATGCAGTCAGAAACAAGCCAAAAGTCAATACGTGATTTCCTGGATCCTGTCTTATTGCTCCAAGTAAAGAGTCTATCATCTGGAAATATTTCTCTCCAAATATCCACAACATTAAATTTTCCCATAAAATTTTTTAAGTTTGCACTGTATGAAGACTGCTGCCCTGGAGGCCACCTATCAACCTAAAGCGTAAGTATTGTCTAAAGCGATGTTAAAGTCTCCACCAATTAAGAGGACTGAATTTGGGTATTTGGAGAACCAGAAATTTAATTCTTTCTTCTAAGGAGTCAAGTAATTTATCATTTTCAGTTTTATTATTGTAACCATATATATTTACTGCAATGAAAGTACTGTTATTGTGTCTGATTATTGAGCAGAGGTAGTGTCCTAAGGTGTCACAGTCAGAGTGTAACACATCCCCAGAAAAAGAATTTTTAAGCGTGGCAACTCCAGCAGAACGCTCAGAGCCATGGGACAACCAGACTTCATTACCCCATTGTGATTTCCAAAAATTTGTATCAGCAGGTGTGGAATGACTCTCTTGGAAAAAGCAAAAATCTGTTTTAAATTGTTTGGCAAACAAAAACAAAGCTTTGCGTTTACATGTTTGTCTTAACCCCCTGGTATTAAGAGAAACAAATGAAAAAGACAAAGCTATTAGAAAAAAGAAAGAGAAAAAGTAGGTTCTAGACTTCTACAGCTAAGAATAGATCTATAGAATAAGGGGACCGGGTGCTGCACAATTTAGGTAATAGAACAGTAAAATCCCTGAGTAACTAAGCTTATAAGTCAAGTCAAGTTAAGTCAAGTCGGCTTTATTGTCAGTTCAACCATATACAGTTTGTACACAGTGAAGCGAAACAACGTTCCTCCAGGGCCAAGGTGCTACATGCAACATAAATTTAAATTTACAACATAAATTAACAGAAAACACTAAACTAGCTAACTAGAGACAGGACAGACTGACCTAACATAAATTACAACATAAATTAACAAAAACTAACTATCTAACTAAAACTAACTATCTAACTAGGTAGGTAGTGCAAAGGAAACAGTAAACATAACAATATTGTGCAAAAAGAGCATTTACAGTTTGATGTTGTGGAATTACAGGGATTATTTTACATAACCATCATCTTATCATTGCATTAATTATCATTTCATCAAAGTGTTTATTGAAGTTGCTGGCATTATGTTATAATTTATATTATAGGGGTTATCATAATCAAATATTAACATGTTTATTACAGGTGCAGTTATAACTACTTTAAAATGATTGAGTTAAACATATATATATATATCATAACTCATATGCTGAGTATATTGTTACAGTAAAAAAAGTAGCTGAGCAAAGGCCTGAATGTATTCAGCTTCTTGTTGCATTTGAGTTTGCTTAGTTACAGGTGACGTAAGGATGTCCAGTCCATGGTGACCTCAAAGGCCTTAGATCATCACCATATTCTTAAGAGTATGCCACAAGGAGGAACCTCTATGTTGCAGATAATTCTTAAAATACATGAATGTTCTGTACATGCAAATTATGTGCTTGTAAACGCAAGAAGGGGCGTTACAATACCCTGATGTTATAAAAGCAATCTAGAGTGTATTTTGGGCAGAGATGTACAACTGTTTTGCAGTTTGCACCTCTCCACGCTGCGTGCATTCATTAAAATCAATTGTTTGAACGACCTCTTCTGGACCATCATTGTTTTACTCTCATCCTCAATTTCGGACCCGTAACATTTGGTGCATTGGCCGAGGTTGAGGGAGATAAGTCGGAGAGTGAGATTGAGAGGGTCCGAGGCGCTCGAACGAGCAGACACGAGTCAGTGGTCGAAGTGAGTGGACATAAGCCGGCTTATTCAAAGGTAAGGCACTACCTGTTGAATTATTTCCAAAATGTGCCAGATTGGACATGAGAAATTAAAGTCTACTCACTGAAAATTACTGATAAAGGTCTGTTTTGATTGTGGTGAAAATCTCATGAGAATTGAAGTTGAAGTAATGATAATGTAAGGTTAAGTGACAGTACTGATTAAAGGAAATGCAGTTGGACTGCTAAGGAAAGAGAATTTAAAGTAGTTGGACTACTGAATTTAGGATATAGGTCATTTGAAATCTGTATATGGTCATACAGTTATAATTGAATATAAAGCTGGGCTTGGACATCAATACAGTCGGTTTTGTGGTTTCATAGGATGTCTTTAAAATACAAGTAAATTTTTCTAGAACGGAACTGTGGGAAGTTCTAAGAAAGTGCATTGTCGGAAGGTGACGCTTCCAATTTGTCGGTGACGATCGACATCTTCCTCTGGGAGGGATAGTTCACTTGGCAAGTGTGGAGAACAACGACGCTCCTAAATAGCTACTGATTGGATCAGTTTACCGTTTGGAACGGTTTATGCACTTTGTTTGGGTAATAAAGGTTGGACCTTGGGCGTTGGACGCTTTTAAATTGACTTAGGAACTTTAGCAATTAGACCAGATACAGGTTGGACCTGATACTGGGTCATTGATTATCAAAAACTTGGAGTTTGTCCCTTGGAGGGTTAATTCAAATTTTGTCTAAATTCTGTAGGTTGTGCAATTTAAGGCCTTGTAAATATTATTTAATTTATCAGACGTCTCTGTGTTATAATTTCTATGTTTGTATATAGGCTTTATCTGTCACGGGCACTGCAGCAGGCTGGTTATTTTGAGAGCGTGTCTGTGTCTATGTAAATGAGATGCCTGTGACTTATTTAGAGTGACATTTCCTGTTTACGAATGAGTGGCTAATGACTGACTGCAGAGCCAGGGTCAAGGACGACTTCAATCTGTGTTTTAAGGGAAGAAATGCAGTTTATGTTTATTATATTTGTGTGACTGTGGTTGATTATGATAAGTATTTCATGATAACTGTAGAATATGAGTATGGGGTTTGCTTGACACGTGTCTGTACTAGGTAAAACTGTGTAAGACTGATAGGAAGTTTATAGAGACTGCTACACATGGCTGATGCATGTATTTAAGACGCTGGAGTTGTTTATTACAATATTGTAAGTAAAGTTTTATTTCTTGCCATGACTGTATGATTTTTGAGGGGTTTTGAGATAGGATACATAAACTGTTGATACTTAAGACCGTTACCTGGGTTCTGAGAACTGAAGTTGAATTTGAGATAATTTAATTAATAAAGATGTCTGTAAGCGATGTGTGTTTTGGGGTGTCGAAGTAAGATGTTTTAGGATTTTTAGATGGGTTTTGTTTCAGTTTGAGATAATATATACAGTTACATTTTCGGTGTGTGTGTTGTTGAGTGACAACATGCACAGTTTAAATTGGGCGCTGTTCCTTCCTCTTTTTAGTTTCAAAACACAAAGGCTGTTAGATTAAAAATTACTGTGAGTAACGGTTTGACTTTTGACTAGGGAAATAATATGCTTACTTTTGGGTCTATGAAGATATTTGACCTTCAGTGATGT